>NC_092172.1:18214220-18516720 GCF_045791955.1 Oncorhynchus clarkii lewisi | reverse complement strand
CATGTTCTGGCCTGGTTTAGATCTTATCTGTCAGAAAGATATCAGTTTGTCTCTGTGGATGGTTTGTCCTCTGACAAATTAATTGTACATTTTGGTGTTCCTCAAGGTTCCGTTTTAGGACCACCATTCTTTTCACTATATATTTAACCTCTTGGGGATGTCATTCGAAAACATAATGTTAACTTTCACTGCTATGCGGCTGACACACAGCTGTACAAAGAGTCCCAAAATTGCCCTTGCTAGAAGCCTGTGTTTCAGACATAAGGAAGTGGATGGCTGCAAACTTTCTACTTTTAAACTCAGACAAAACAGAGATGCTTATTCTCTGTCCCAAGAAACAAAGAGATCTTCTGTTGAATCTTACAATTAATCTTGATGGTTGTACAGACATCTCAAATAAAACTGTGAAGGACCTCGGCGTTACTCTGGACCCTGATCTCTATTTTGACGAACATATCAAGACTGTTTCAAGGACAGCTTTTTTCCATCTACGTAACATTGCAAAAATCAGACATTTTCTGTCCAAAAATGATGCAGAATAATGTATCAATGCTTTTTTCACTTCTAGGTTAGACTACTGCAATGCTCTACTTCCCGGCTACCCGGATAAAGCACTAAATACACTTCAGTTGGTGCTAAATACGGCTGCTAGAATCCCAAAAATGTGATCATATTACTCCAGTGCTAGCCTCCCTACACTGGCTTCCTGTTAAGGGCTGATTTCAAGGTTTTACTGCTAACCTTCAAAGCATTACATGGGCTTGCTCCTACCTATCTTTCCGATTTGGTCCAGCCGTACATACCTACACGTACGCTACGGTCACAAGACGCAGGACTCCTAATTGTCCCTAGTATTTCTAAGCAAACAGCAAGAGCTTTCTCCTATAGAGCTCAATTTTTATGGAATGGTCTGCCTACCCATGTGAGAGATCCAGACTCGGTCTCAACCTTTAAGTCTTTACTGAAGACTCATCTCTTCAGTAGGTCCTATGATTGAGTGTGGTCTGGCCCACGAATGTGAAGGTGAACGGAAAGGCACTGGAGCAACGAACCGCCCTTGCTGTCTCTGCCTGGCTGGTTCCGCTCTCTCCACTGGGATTCTCTGCCTCTAACCCTATTACAGGGGCTGAGTCACTGGCTTACTGGTGCTCTTCCATGCCGTCCCTAGGAGGGGTGTGTCACTTGAGTGGGTTGAGTCACTGACGTGGTCTTCCTGTCTAGGTTCCCCCCCCCCGCCGTGGTGGAGATCTTTGTGGGCTATACACGGCCTTGTCTCAGGATGGTAAGTTGGTGGTTGAAGACATCCCTCTAGTGGTGTGGGGACTGTGCTTTGGCAAAGTGGGTGGAGTTATATCCTGCCTGTTTGGCCCTGTCTGGGGGTATCATCGGATGGGGCCACAGTGTCTCCTGACCCCTCCTGTCTCAGCCTCCAGTATTTATGCTGCAGTAGTTTATGTGTCGGGGGGCTAGGGTCAGTCTGTTATATCTGGAGTATTTATCCTGTCTTATCCGGTGTCCTGTGTGAATTTAAGTACGCTCTCTCTAATTCTCTCTTTCTCTCTTTGTTTCTTTGTTTCTCTCTTGGAGGACCTGAGCCCAAGGACCATGCCTCAGGACTGCCTGGCATGATGACTCCTTGCTGTCCCCCTGGCCGTGCTGCTGCTGCAGTTTCAACTGTTCTGCCTGCAGCTATGGAACCCTGACCTGTTCACCGGACGTGCTACCTGTACCAGACCTGCTGTTTTCAACTCTCTAGAGACAGCAGGAGCGGAAGAGATACTCTCAATGCTATGGAAAAGCCAACTGACATTTACTCCTGAGGTGCTGACCTGTTGCACACTCGACAACTACTGTGATACTGTGATCATTTTTATTTGACCATGCTGGTCATTTATGAACATTTTAACATCTTGACCATGTTCTGTTATAATCTCTACCCGGCACAACCAGAAGAGGACTGGCCACCCCTCATAGCCTGGTTACTCTCTAGGTTTCTTCCTAGGTTTTGACCATTCTAGTTTTTTTTTCCTAGCCACCGTGCTTCTACACCTGCATTGCTTGCTGTTTGGGGTTTAGGCTGGGTTTCTGTACAGAAATGTGAGATATCAGCTGATGTAAGAAGGGCTATATAAATACATTTGATTTGATTTGACGTTAGAATCACCTTTGGCAGCGATTACAGCCGTATTTCTGTGTAACGGCATTCTTCCTCCTCTTCTGAGGAGGAGTAGCAAGAAGGATCGGAGGACCAATGCACAGCGTGGTAAGTGTCCATAACGTTTATTATAAGACATAAACTGAACACTATGAAATAGAAAACAATAAACGTGAACATGAACGAAAACCGAAACAGTACCGTGTGGCAACAAACACTCACACGGAAACAAACACCCACAACTCAAAAGTGAAACCCAGGCTACCTAAGTATGAATCTCAATCAGGTACAACGATTGACAGCTGCCCCTGATTGAGAACCATACTAGGCCGAACTCAAAACCCCAACATAGAAAAACACACATAGACTGCACACCCAACTCACACCCTGACCATACTGCCCAACTTTACCTGGTTGAATGCTCCCCGTAGCCAGGCCAGTGCGGCGAGGTGGAATAGCCTGCACTGGACTGTGCTGGGGAACCGGGGACACCATGCCTAAGGCTGGTGCCATGTACGCCGGCCCAAGGAGACGCACTGGAGACCAGATGCGTAGAGCCGGCTTCATGGCACCTGGCTCGATGCCCACTCTAGCCCAGCCAATACGAGGAGCTGGAATGTACCGCACCGGGCTATGCACATGCACCGTGGACACCGTGCGCTCCACAGCATAACACTGTGCCTGCCCGGTCCCTCTCACTCTCCGGTAAGCACGGGAAGTTGGCGCAGGTCTCCTACTTGAACTCGCCACACTCCCCGTGTGCCTCCTCCCAATACATTTTTGGGGCTGCCTCTCGGGCTTCCAGCCGCGCTGCCGAGCTAGCTCCTCATAATGCCGCCTCTCGGCTTTCGCTGCCTCCAGCTCTGCCTTGGGGCGACGATATTCACCCGGCTGTGCCCAGGGTCCCCCTGCCGTCTAATATCACCTCCCAAGTCCATCTCTCCAGGTATCGCTGCCTCTCCTGCTGCTGCTGCCTGTTACCACGCTGCTTGGTCCTGGGTTGTTGGGTGTTTCTGTAACGGCTTTCTTCCTCCTCTTCTGAGGGGGAGTAGCGAGAAGGATCGGAGGACCAATACGCAGTGTGGTAAGTGTCCATAACGTTTATTTTAAGACATAAACGGAACACTATGAAATACAAAACAATAAACGTGAACATGAACGAAAACCAAAACAGTACAGTGTGGCAACAAACACTCACACGGAAACAAACACCCACAACTCAAAAGTGAAACCCAGGCTACCCAAGTATGATTCTCAATCAGAGACAACGATTGACAGCTGTCTCTGATTGAGAACCATACTAGGCCGAACTCAAAACCCCAACATAGTAAAACACACATAGACTGCCCACCCAACTCACGCCCTGACCATACTAAAACAAAGACAAAACAAAGGAACTAAGGTCAGAACGTGACATTCTGGGTAGGTCTCTAAGAGCTTTGCACACCTGGATTGTATAATATTTGCACATTATTCTCAAAATAATAATTCAAGCTTTTCAAGATTTTCAAGTCTTGCCATAGATTTTCAAGCCAATTTAATTCAAAACTGTAACTAGGCCATTCAGGATCATTCAATGTTGTCTTGGTAAGCAACTCCACTGTATATTTGGTCTTGTGTTTTAGGTTATTGTCCTGCTGAAAGGTGAATTTGTCTCCCAGTGTCTGTTGGAAAGCAAATTGGGTTGAATACTTATTGACTAGATACATTTCAGCTTTTCATTTTGAATTCATTTGTAAAAAATGTAAGACATAATTTGACTTTGACATTATGGGGTATTGTGTGTAGGGAGGGCAGTTACACAAACTCTCAATTTAACCCATTTTAAATTCAGGCTGTAACACAACAAAATGTGGAAAAGGTCAAGGGTTGTGAAGGCACTGTATCTATCCTGTTGCCTAGTCACTATACCACCTCCGATATGTATATAGCTACCTCTGTTACCTCTTACCCCTGCACATTGACTGCACATCGGGACTGGTACTCCCTGTTTATAGCCATGTTATTTTTTACTTGTTATTGTTATTCGTTATCCGCTGTGTATTTATTCTTCGTGTCACTATTTAAATTTGTATTTTCTATTTTGTATCTTTATCTTTAACTTTACATTGTTGGAAAAGTACCCATTAGAAAGTATTTCACTGTTAGTTTACACCTGTTGTTTACAAAGCATGTGACAAATAACATTTTATTTTATTTATTTGCTGCTCTAGGTCTGGGATTTCCGAGACTACCAGCTATCACTAGCTAACAGGAGACTAATTTAAATCACTAGCTAAGAGGAGACTGCTAGCTATCACTAGCTAACTGGAGACTGCTAGCGATCAATAGCTAACTGGAGACTGCTAGCTATCACTAGCTAACTGGAGACTGCTAGCTATCACTAGCTAACAGGAGACTGCTAGCTATCACTAGCTAACAGGAGACTACTAGCTAACACTAGCTAACAGGGAATAAATAGATCCTACAACACATACATGGCTCCTAGCCTCCCATGCATAGGCTACTTTATGTCCCTAACACTAAAACTGAAACTGAATAATATAAAATATAATATAATATATAATATAAATGTTTTATCAAATGAAAACTGAATAAAAACTAGTAAATCAAGTCAGAAAATTAACTGAAACTAAACTGAATTTCCCCGCAAAAATCTAAAAACGAATAGAAATAAAAACTAACATAAAGATACAAAACTATAATAACCTTGATAATTACATTATAGATAAGAAGTGACCACAGTGCATCATGGAAATATGTTCATCCCACCAGCCCTGTTCTCCTCCTCCATTGTTAGGAAGGGGAGGCTGTCATTCTCTGGACATAACTTGTAAAAACACACAATGTGTTTTCAAAGCAGTGAAAATGTTGCATGATTTGCATCAAAGCAAAGTTGTGAAGGCAAACAATCCCCAATAAAGACTTAGAGCTCAGCTGTCTCCAAGATACAATGATCAAAAAGTATCATATTTTTATTGTTTATATTTCCAGTCCAAAATATTTAATTGGATGTCTGTTGCCTGTAGTTACGGGCTGTATTGAGGCTCACTGTCAGGTCTTTGGAACTCTCAGCACAGTGAGGCCTCTCCACTGAAGTTCAAGGAGGACTGTGAGAGTCACAACAGCCAAGGTGTTCTTACAGGACCCCCCCCCCCCTGATAATCACCTTGTAGCATTTAGCACACACTTAACAACACAAATGGCCCACGGTGTAGTAGGTGTGTGTGTGTGTGTGTGTGTGTGTGTGTGTGTGTGTGTGTGTGTGTGTGTGCGTGCGTGCGTGCGTGCATGCGTGCGTGCGTGCGTGCGCTGGGTGTGCACTTGTGCATGTGACACAGAGAGAGGGTTGATTGCTCTGTCCAGTAGTAGAGAAATGTGCTGGGCTTCGTCAAAGGAGAATGCCTGCAGAGGGAAGAGATCAGAGTTGTCATCACTAACCAAGACTCTCCATCCCAGTGGTTGGAGGGCTGGGACATTCTAGCACTCGCTGAAAAATGGCCACAGCCGGCGACTGTTTATTTTTTTCTCTATCTTGTCTTGGCCACCTTTCCAAATGAGGATCTGCAGTTGTAAACGTAGCTTTTGCCCTCCTCCTCTCATCGGTTGTCAGATATGGGAAATCAGAGGTAATGTTATTTTGGGGGGGATGAGAGAATGAAAAACACTGTCAAATCCAATTTCCTCTGGTTTTTATAGCTTCATAGCTGTATTTTCTGGGGGGGAAATGGTTGAAGGACAGCGCTGTAAATCATAAGTCCAGAATATATAAACAGCTTTGATGTAAAATTCCATTAAGTTGCCAGAATATTGCCATAACATTCAAATCCAATCTACTCAATCTAAATCCCTTGCTACAGTATATCTGTCCAACAATGCATCTCCTTTTTGTTTCACAACTATTTTAATGTTAAGAGTAAGACTTGGAAGTAAAAGATATACAGTAATTATGAAACTATGTAAGTCAGTCAGGCGTGCAGATAGATACGAAGGAGGGATAAATGGAGCGATAAATGGAGGGATGGTTGAGTGAGTGGATGAGTAAATAGATCTCTTATTCCAAAAGCTATTTGGGAAGAAACAATGAACTGGGAATTGATACAAAAACTTATGTCTATATATTTAAGATGTGTTTGTGTGTGTGAATGCCCAGTGTGCATCAAAACAGAACAATACTAATTAAATATAGAACGGGTTGGGATTTAAGTTACACACAAGTGCATCTGCTGTCACTACAGGGGGAAGAGGCACAATTTGTGGTTTTCAGGCAGCTGTGTGTGTGTTCCCCAGGCACCAGTGGGAGGTCAGGTGGTCAGCTGTGCTCTCCAGTCAAGTGTCACGCCAGCCCAACATCCTTGCTGACGCCATTATGAGTCACAGAGGCTGTGCGGCTGCAGGGACAAAGAGAAGCCCTTGATCTATTAATGTGAATTGTGTTCTCCCCACACTGTGCTGTGCTGCATGGTAAAGGAAATGAGTTGATCCTCTCGTGCAGACTGTCACTAAGCTTTACAGCACTAGTAGCTCCTAATTTACAGTTCCAAAATGAGGGAACGCTCAATATCTAAATAACATGTCTGTCCTCGAGTCTCACTGGTATAGACCAAGCCATGGAGATTCAGCTAGGGTTAGGGTTAGGTTTGAGCCGGGGTTTGGACATGAAGCTAGGGTTAGGGTTAGGGTTGAGCCGGGGTTTGGACATGAAGCTAGGGTTAGGGTTAGGGTTGAGTTGGGGTTTGGACATGAAGCTAGGGTTAGGGTTAGGGTTGAGCTGGGGTTTGGACATGAAGCTAGGGTTAGGGTTAGGGTTGAGCTGGGGGTTTGGACATGAAGCTAGGTTTAGGGTTAGGGTTGAGCTGGGGTTTGGACATGAAGCTAGTTTTAGGGTTAGGGTTGAGCTGGGGTTTGGACATGAAGCTAGGTTTAGGGTTAGGGTTGAGCCGGGGTTTGGACATGAAGCTAGGTTTAGGGTTACTGTAAGTTAACAGTAAGATTCCAACTGGGCAGAGACTTCATTTCAACGTCTAGTTTTGATTTACATTTGGTTGAGTTGTCATCTAACATGAATTCAACGTGAAAGAAAAATAAATGTCACCATGTCATGGGATTTATGTTAAAAAAATAAATAACCCTTAACGTTGATGACTTTTTGCAAATCCAATCTGTCTTCCAAGTTGATTCAATGTCATCACATTTATTTAATTACATTTTTTTATGACGTGGAAACAACATTGATTCAGCCAGTTTTTGTCCAGTGGGTTGGCTCCGGCCCAATTGAACCACTATGTAGAATGCTCAGCTTTTAATACAGCCTCTATAAATGTCTATAGCCATTTTAATTGTAAGTTTAATGACACTGATACAGTTTAATATAGACTGAATAAGAATGTGACGCAACACCCACTAGAGCCCAGCACCCTGACAGGTGGGGTACTGCTATTGCACCCTTGAGCATTGTACTTAAGCTCAATTATCACAACTTAATTAAATTGGTCCAATAAAACTATCCAGCTGCATAAACATGTTACAGAACGGGTGAGATCTAAAACAGAGAGCATCTTTAACTCTCCCTGGATCAGGCCGTCTGCTGTGCCAATCAATAATTTCACACTGTAATGTAATGATTTAGGAGCTCCCTATTTGTCACGTAGTCCAGTGGCATCACACTGAGCCAAAGTGTCGCTTTCTTATGAGTCTATCGACGTGAACGACCACTCTCCCAAATGGCTAGCTGGCCAGCAATTTGCCAATGAAGGGGACAGGGTGGCCCCATTTGGATGGCTGTCTGTCTTTGGGGGGTTTCTGCTTGTCACTTTCCCTGTGTCTGGCTCTGTGTTCAAAGCCAGGGATTTTGAACCTGTGTGTGACTGTGACAGCAGGAAGGTGGTGCTATGCTGTGAGAGGGGATGGATGCATGGGGCCAGGCGGCCGGCCAGCTGTGCTCTCTTGTGGTAGCTCCAGGGATAGCCTTCCCTGCCTGGAAGGTGTCACTTCACTGTAAATCCCTTTGCTGTAAGTCACCTAAGTATTTTTAAAACAATGAACAATGTTTTCTACAACTTCTGAAACCATACGTTCTTATGACTCAAAGTGAACACCCCGATTAAGGAAATGCCATGTTTTCTTTATTTCCCTGCTTATGTTCTGTTCATGTTTCTCAGAGGCTGTGCATGCAAACGTTTAACTCATGAGATGAGGTCACGAGATTAAATTTCCACAAGTTTTGGGGTTGAGGGGGACATTCTCGTTGACTCCCCCAGTCCTGTGAGATGCATAATTGCTGGCTAAATACCCATCTCTCAGGGGTGGCCAGCTTGCCTTAATGCAGAGGTCTGCTCTATGTCCATCGCATTTGCAACATGTCTGACACGTTCAGTGGCTTTCCTCTGTCTCACAGGACAGCTCCACTGGCTGCCTCATCAAGGCTGATTGCTGGAGACACTCCTTTCCCAGCAGTCATTTCACCTGACGTGAAGCAGACCTGTCTCCTGTAGACCCGGCAGGTAGCCTAGTGGTTAGAGCGTTCCCTGAGCTGACAAGGTAAAATTCGGTCGTTCTGCCCCTGAACAAGGCCGTTAACCCACTGTTCCTCAGTAGGCCGTCATTATAAATAAGAATTTGTTCTTAACTGACTTTCCTTAGTTAAATAAAGGAAAAATACAATAAATAAAAGACCCACACTATGAAACAGGAAAACTGACTGGCTGAACTTCTCTCCCCTGGTGAAGCTGGAACCGCATGACTGAGGAAGGAGAGAATGTCTCTGTGGAGAGTGGATATACCCAGGAGTCAAAATAAAACTACCTTGTTTAATGCTAACATCACACTGGGCACATCGAGTCATTTCAACATGGAAATGATGGTAATATTTGCTTGAGACGTTGATCAATGAGATTTCAACCTTATTTACCCATTCAAAAAGACAGGCTGAAGTTTGTTGAATTCCGTATGTGTTATTACTATGCTTTCAACCATCTAAAGGCTCAACCAAATTCCAATATAAAAATGATGTCATATTCCTGGTTTAATTGTCATCTAAATGTCTTATTTTTATTAATATATTTTATTTAACCTTTATTTAACCAAGTAGGCCAGTTGAGAACAAGTTCTCATTTACAACTGCGACCTGGCCTAGATAAAGCAAAGCAGTGCGACACAAACAAGTTTCACATGGGATAAACAAACGCACAGTCAATAACACAGTAAAAAAGTCTATATACAGTGTGTGCAAATGTAGTAAGATTAGGGAGGTAAGGCAATAAATAGGCCATAGTGGCAAAATAATGACAATTTAGCAATTAAATACTGGAGTGATAGATGTGCAGAAGATGAATGTGCAAGTAGAGATACTGGGGTGCAAAGAAGCTAAAAAATAAATAACAATATGGGGATGAGGTAGTTGGGTGGGCTATTTACAGATGGGCTATGTACAGGTGCAATTATCTGTAAGCTGCTCTGACAGCTGATGCTTAAAGTTAGTGAGGGAGATATGAGTCTCCAGCTTCAGTGATTTTGCAATTCGTTCCAGTCATTGGCAGCAGAGAACTGGAAGGAAAGGCGGCCAAACGAGGAGTTGGCTTTGGGGGTGACCAGTGAGATATGCCTTCTGGAGCGCATGCTACGGGTGGGTGCTGCTATGGTGACCAGTGAGCTGAGATAAGGCAGGGCTTTACCTAGCAAAGACTTATAGATGACCTGGAGCCAGTGGGTTTGGCGACGAATATGAGGCGAGGGACAGCCAACGAGAGCATACAGGTCGCAGTGGTGGGTAGTATATGGGGCTTTGGTGACAAAATGGATGGCACTGTGATAGATTGCATCCAATTTGCTGAGTAGAGTGGTGGAGGCTATTTTGTAAATGACATCGCCGAAGTCATGGATCGGTAGGATAGTCAGTTTTACGAGGGTATGTTTGGCAGCATGAGTGAAGGATGCTTTGTTGCGAAATAGGAAGCCGATTCTAGATTTAATTTTGGATTGGAGATGCTTGATGTGAGTCTGGAAGGAGAGTTTACAGTCTAACCAGACACCTAGCTATTTGTAGTTGTCCACATATTGTCCAGAGTAGTGATGCTAGACGGGTGGGCAGGTACGGGCAGCGATCGGTTGAAGAGCATGCATTTAGTTTTACTTGCATTTAAGCGGAGTTGGAGGCCACGGAAGGAGAGTTGTATGGCATTGAAGCTCGTCTGGAGGTTTGTTAATAACACAGTGTTCAGAATGGTGTCGTCTGCGTAGAGGTGGATCAGAGAATCACCAGCAGCAAGAGCGACATCATTGATGTATACAGAGAAAAGAGTCACTGCGCTTTCAACCATTTAAAAGCACAACAAAGTTCAAATGGGAATACAATGGCAGAGATTTTGTATTTATACAGCAACTTAATTAATGTGTTATCACTGTGCTTCATCTAACAGCACAACCAAATGACCTGGATTGTAGTTGAGATTACATTAAAAGTACATAGGCCTAACGCAAGTGATCAATGCTGTTCAAGATTCTGCACAGATTATTTAAAAAATGGTGAAGATCTCAACAGACCTGCGAACTTTGCATGCTATCTTGAACATGCACACTTTCTATGATGACATAAGAAGACATTTTTAGTTACAGTAGGCTAACCTCAAAATGTGGCCAGTGATATTGAATTGTGTTTGGTTGTCAACAAATTCATGATTGTCTACAAATTAATAATGTGTATGTTGGATTCACGTCTCCAACTTAACCAATAATCAAAGGTAAAGAATAGAACTCAAATTAAACTTTGTTTAAACTGCATTTAAAATTTCCTGTTCTTTAACTTTTAAGATGTATCGATTATACATTTGTAGACAAACTGGAGTTAAAGCCAGACTAAGTCAGTGGCATGATGAAACTATCCAAGTAGAAAATACATCTCCTTCAAATGTAATCTAATCAAACTTGAAATGCACTTTAAATTAATTTTGATTAGATTTTATTGTATTCTTTAACTTTGATTTATTTCTGGTTGAGATGGAGACATGACTCTAACACATGCATGATAAGCTTGAGGATTTTATTTGAAATCAACCAAAGCTTGAAACCATAGGCCTATATGTACGTACAGGAGCGTACACATACACACCAACACACGCACTTACGCACTTACGCAAATACACACAAACACACACACACACAAATATGGCAAAATATACACACTGAGGCAATTGCACCAGCCATGATGCCATACCGTATCTGTTAGGCCTTGGCTAGATGAGCTAATCTTCATCTCCTGAAGACCTGCAAGGTATCGCTTCATGGACGTGCTGATTTTCTAGGCAATACTAAATCGCATTCTCAAAAAAACTCTAAATGAATTATTTGTCTTGCCTGAGAGAAGACTTTAGCCCTGAGAGCAGCCCTTTGGCTCTCCACGTTTACACAACAACAGGAGTTGGTCTGCCACAATTCATATAGAAGTCATTTCATCAGAAAGAGACAAAAAAATATTTATTTACGACCCCAACAGCGAGACAGGAATAGGTTCAAGCCCTTTTCCATCTGTGTGCAATCCTAGCGTAATGCTATCATCACCTGTTTCCATGCATCTTGCTCACATCTGGCTTGCATTAAAAAAAATCACACAAGGTGCATTTTTTTCTGCCCCTTTTTGTGTGCACTTTAGCAGTTGACTCATATTTCTAAAATAGGCTACAACAACAAATTAAGATCTGAGGCTTGGAGAAAAAAGCACTGATTTCAAACAGCAATTTGCTTTACATTTCAGAACCAGACTCTCCAGGGGGTTCGATATACTAGACACAGGAGTTTAAGAGCTCACTAAGGTTTATTGCTGTGTGGACTGGAGCCTGGATGCTAAGATAATAGGGTTTTTAATTTATCAAGCTGGCACAGAGCAGATAGAATTTTGTCATAGTTAAATCCATTTGGCTTGTAAATTAACCAGAATTCCCTCTTATGTTTGAATAATTTGAAGGTAGTGCTGCCTCATAAATGATGGTAATATAGTAATTAATACCAACACAGGGTCTACATCACAGTAGATAGACTGTCACTACTACTACAGTGCTTAAAATGAATTGTATATCACTTTTTACTCTTCCCCAGGTCAAATTGAAAGGTTGCAATGTATCAATAGATGTCCAGCCCTAATCACTTCCCCATGAGTACATTAGGAACTACCTGCACTTTATCATAGGTACAGTACATGTTGTGATAATATGATGTAAATATGTAAGTGTCATGTGAGTATATGAAAGAGATATTGGAGCTGCCTCTGTCATAATAATAGCAGGGATGTAGATTATATATGTAGTCTGCCAATGTACAGTACTCCTGCCCAATGAAATGTTTTTCCCTCGTCCATAACAGACTGGAATCTGTGTATCCGCTTTGCCTCTCCCATGGACACCAGCTGTGCAGCTGGTGCTTGCTGGGAACTGCAGTCAGCCTGCAGTTGTGAAGGATTTTTAACACAATTCTCCTATGTACATTTAAGGAAGCAGTAATGTCATGCTATTGGGGTCATATTATTATTGTGTGGATCCCGGAGTGTGATGTCAGAGGAAACTAGCTAACTCCCAAACCAAGAGAGCAAAGGTTACAGTCGAACTGGCAGAGACCCTGATTGACTTAAATACTTTCCTTTCTCTCTTCCCCCTTTCTTTCCTTAAAAAAGTAAGATGTCCCGGTTTGCTTCCTTTGGCATATCTGATTATGAGCTGTAATTTATTATCATTGAGTAATTGTCGTCACAAGGGGTTTGAGATAACAGCTTTTCAAAAAGGAACATCCTGTGAAAATGTCCAACATAACTGGAACATTGTAGAGGGATGAAATGGAGACAAATGACTGAATGGATTAAATTAATTTAATTTATACATGAACGTTGGCCTTTCATCATCTCTAATGAAAAATCAACACTTTTCTAGTCTATCAAGGGGAAGATCCTTTCAGTGTTCCAGATATATTTCAATATGATTTCCTGAAATGAAAAACCAAAGCTGAGATAGTACATTTGCCTATATCCTCATTGTCTACGGTGCACGTTTCCTTGTACTTGTAGGAGCAGTGATTTAAGCCTGCTGTATGAGAACACTTTGATCTTACACTATGTACAAAACACTACAGCAGAAACATGATCCATGGAATTTCATAGAATGTGGTCATATTTCAATCTTACCAAACTTTATCTCCACTGCTGTCCAGTGGCATGTCAATAGAATCCACAGATGAGGAATCAAAACCTCCGTTCCAGGTGCTCAATGCTGCCATGATGTACGGTTGCTTTGCTACCTGTCGTGGTCACTTAGATTAGAAGAGCAGCTGCGGTAGGGAAGCAGCTTAGGCAAACCGTTTATGTTGGAGGGAGTTGGAGAACACAGACGGGTCTTGTGGTTTCTGCCAGCACAAGTTCCATCTATTATCTTTGGATTAACTAGGCTACCCTGTGAGCATTTAGCCAAGAGGGAGACTTGATATTTAACAAGGTGTATGTAGACCTAGTTTACAGTCTATCTCTCATCATTCTTCCTCTCTACTCAGGAACTCATTTGACCTAGGACACCAGGTGAGTACCTGCCAGGTAGAAACAGAATTAGTGTTTCGGACCTCCAGAACTGTAATTGGATTGCCCTGCCCTATTTATTTGAGTGATGAAGCCAGCATTGGCACACCTGTGTGATGAACCAGGGTCAGACCCTCACCCATAACCAGCTAGATGATTAGTCAACATCCCTACAAACCAAAACGGGGGAGGAGGGAGGGGGGGGCATGACAGGACAGGACCGCCCGAGTCTGGGAAACACTGTAACTGTTAGAGCATCATGAAATGATGAAACCCTTTTCATCAGTTTGTTCTGGAGTCATCAATGGCCTTATAGGATTATGGAAACTTTTTCAACAATTGAAATGAGTCACCATATGCCTAATTATGTAATTACATATAATCTATCATCTCATTGGCACAAAGGTAATGCAGTTTCTTATGCCAAATAGTAAAATCACTTTATTGCAATTATTTAAAGGCCCAGTGCAATAAAAAATACAGTTTTCTGTATTTTATAACATATCACACAACAGCTGATGAAACTAACACTGTAAATGTGTGAAAATGTTTTATTATTTCCTAATAGTTGCTGGTTGAAAATACAATCTACACAGGACCTTCTAATCAGCAGGTTTGCATGGGCGGGAGTTTCGGCTTTTCATGGTGACATCGGTTTATAGTCAAATAACAAATAGAGTTCTGAACCTTTCTGCCAATGACAGCTAGTTTTTATTTTCCCCCTCCCAACTCAAACCACCCCCAGATAGTCTTAGCAAAATTCTTGCCTGAAAGATAGGTTTTTTCTAAAAAGCAATTTTTGACCATTTTTATGAAAATTAATTACGGTAAGGTACTTAATTGTAACCCAGAAATTATTTGATATTGATGTAAAAATGGCTGCATTGAGCCTTTAATGAGCATGATGGCCAATGACGAATGTACTGGTCAAATTACCAAATGCATAAAGAAAACGTAAACTGTTAGTAGAGATAGATATGTTTAATTTTCCCTCTGTTATGGGGCTGATGTTACATTTAATTGTTATGGTATTAGGCCAGACCTGATCTGTATTGAGACCCTAGGAAGGCAGTGGTATGGAAATAGGTGTCTCCCCCTAGAGGGACAAAGTGGTAATGCTTCTTCTGACCTCAGTCCATTAGGTGTCAACTCTGTCCCATCACCATGGACAAGAAAGTGCTCAAGCTCAAGCATGGGTAAGGTCTCCTCTAAGCTTAATGAATATAAATGACAACATTTAAGACTGCAACGTGGCAAACCACGTAAATGATCCATAGATCATTTACGTAATTTAATTATTTGGAAAGTATGTCTCATTGGTTGAATTTAAGAGTTTTCACAGCAATATTGAATCCTTCACCCTATTCAATAGATGCTAAGGTTATATGCAAATGGATTTCATAAATCAGTTTAAGGACCAAAGGGTAATAGCTAGTGAATGATACTTATCAGACACCATAAGTGCTATTTCCAATAAATACATAGAGCGGTTCATTCATATGGGGATTCAGGTCCTGATGGATATAGGATCATCACCTTGGAATGGTTCTAAGACAGCGCTTAAATCAACCTGTACATCATCTGTCCCATAAAGGCTTGACCAATCTTTGAGGATAACACATCTTAATGGAAAATGTATTTTATGTTACATATTAGACTTCTGGTGTCACGGATTCATTCATCATGAACATCTATTCCTGACAAGGTATCACAGTGCCGTCTCATTTTTAAGAAAGCTTTTAGTAAATTTTTGTTACTTTTACAAATTTGTAAAAAAAGTGTTGTTCTGGGGCCTCCCGGGTGGCGCAGTGGTTAAGGGCGCTGTACTGCAGCGCCAGCTGTGCCATCAGAGTGCTGGGTTCGCGCCCAGGCTCTGCCCAGGCTCTGTCGTAACCGGTTGCGACCGGGAGGTCTGTGGGGCGACGCACAATTGGCCTAGCGTCGCCCGGGTTAGGGAGGGCTTGGTCAGTAGTGTCCTTGTCTCATCGTGCACCAGCGACTCCTGTGGCGGGCTGGGCGCAGTGTACGCTAGCCAAGGTGGCCAGGTGCACGGTGTTTCCTCCGGCGCATTGGTGTGGCTGGCTTCCGGGTTGGATGTGCGCTGTGTTAAAGAAGCAGCGGCTTGTGTTGACATGTTCTAAACATGTATATGCTTTCTATTGTAGGTCTCTATTTTGATGTTTTGGTATGTTTTTACAGTGCACACAAAAAAATGTCCATGTGGAGTATGTCTATCTTCAATATGCCTGTGGAAATGATGTCGCCCTACTGCAGAAGTTTTATGTAATTAGCGCTACCTGTACCGTACAACTTTCCCATTCATATCAATTCAATTCGCTGTGTTCACCTGAACTTGTACCAATTTAATTTGGAGAGGGAAACATGATGAGGCTTTGGAGAAGTGATTGTTCACTGAGCTTTGGCTCATACTCTGCTGGAGTGAAACGCTTGTATAGAAACTGTTGCACAACATTCTAGTGAGAAGGATCAGACCTTTCCTGCAATCTCTTAGCTCTACGCATACAGTCCTCCCTCCTTCGTGAGTGTTCATTACACACACAGTGCTGCAATCCATCTCACTAAAGCTAAAGCATACCATGACACAGTAGAGGCCTGGGCTGAAAACAAAAAACAACCTTTCAGGAGGAAAGAAAATAGAAGAGGACCATCCTGAAGCAGACTCTGAGACAAACACTGAGACAAAAATGTATTGATTAGGTATGTGAGCATTTTGTTGAAGTTGATAAAAGGAATAGCTTCTCCACTATGTGAGGGATGACAGAAGTCCAAAACGTGGTGCTTGAGAGATAAGACGCTGTCTGAACAGCAGGATGAACGTCCCTGTCAGTGTGATTTGTTTCTAAGCGGATGTCCTTAACTGGAGGTTATGTCCGTGTGTCCCTGGCCTGCTCTGACGTTCCCTGTTGAGCTAACAGAGTGCCGTAATAAGACGATCACTTTTTCATCATCCCTTTGGAATGACTACAGATACCGACAGGCAGGGGGATTGTGGGAAAATCCACCCTGACATTTCAAAAGACAATTGCCAAGGGAAGGCTTCAACGAAGGGTGCTCACATCTGCACAACTCCTCTCCTCCAAGGCGGCCTCTCGCACACACTCTGATTCTTAATCCCTTCCATTGGTCCCTTGGCCCGAGTTCTCTTATTTTCATTCTGTCTTTGGCATATCAAATAGTAAATCTGTTTGCAAATGTATATGTGTCCAGAGAGCATAGTGTTTATAATGCTCTTGTGCAGGAGCTGCATGGAGGGACCTACCAGATGTATAGGCCTGTTATTGTTTGTATTTAATCCTCAAGCCTACATACTGTAGAAATATACAATTGTCTTTCATGGTATGAATGTTAAGATTAACACTAATATTCAAGACATTGTAATAATCACCAGAAGAGCATCTCTGTTAACTCTGTTACTGCAGTTGCAGTTTAGTGCCTCCTCAGACATAACATAAGGCTTGCACCAGATGCCTCGTTAAGAGAGTAAACTCCTCTTCTTTTTCACCATGAGTTACAACAGCAGCCTCGACTACGTCTTGCTGATACTTAAATATTAAAACGAGACTTGGGGCCCACCCTGTCTACCCTCTTCAGATCTCTGGCCAGAACGGAACTGTAAATTGTGCGACCTCATGAAATATCTGAGCAATATGTCAGAGCTGAGATAGCTGAGGCATGAATGTGGAAACGGAGCTTTGATGCAAGTGACTGCACTATATCACAACATATTACTTCCCTTGGCATTGAAACAAACACAGCCGAGCCAGGTTTTTGAGAGAAAAAAAAGTTTTATACTAAAAAAATCTATGGTCCATTTTTTATATCTTATAATTTCATAGTACATAATTATATAAACATGAACATAGATGGACATCGATAAGAAACTTACATTATGATTAAAATACATTACTCCTCTTCTTAGCAGGTATGACTAAAATTATTTTAAGAGGTTAACCATTTTTGTTTTCACGTTTACATTGGTCATACATTGACATACAGTGTTAAGTAGTAAAAGTTCAAATAACAACATGAACAATTAGATGTCAACAATTGCAAATTCTAATTAACAGTTTCAATGGACTCATCCATTCATTTCTGAGGTTGAGAGCTTCAGTGGTCTTGGAATGAGCTGATATGCTTCCATGAATGTTACCTGGCAAATCAAAGCAATGATACATAATGACATACAGTAGGAGGTTTGACAATGATACAACATGACCACACTGCCTCCCAACACGCTACAATGATTAGCTGACATGTGGCAAAGCAGGGATGGAGGTGCGGTGCTTAAGTCTGTGAGTGTCCAACTCCTGGGGGTTAGGGGGGTTTTGGGGGGGACGTGAACAGAGTAGCCTCTCCCATCGTCTCTTCGAGTGCTTTAGTGTGGTTAGTGGAGGAGGTGGGTGATGGCAGTAGGTTGAGAAGAGGTTTGGTGTGAACTTGAGACCGCAGGTGGACACCGGGCTGATGGAGACAGCTGATGTTGATGTGAGGAATGCCCATGGGAGGTGAGGGAGAGGAGGGGGCAGGGAGTTTTCACAGCCAATAGAGTTAGTTGCCCATGGTCATGGCTAGTTGGGATGATCAGTGTGTTTTACCACCACAGACAGACACCCAGAGGGTCAGTGGTGCGCCTCAGAGGAAGTCCTCCTCCACTACGTGTGGTGTGGCCGGCTGCCTTAGGAGTTCTTAGCTGAGATCTTTATGGTGATGGTCTTCACCTCTGAGTATTCCTTCAGGCCACAATCCCCCCTGCAAACATACACACACAATGTCAGTTGAAACATATTTCTAATGAACTGTAGCAAGCTTATTGTACAAAGCTTCATTTGGAAATATTTTGCAACCAAAACTTTTCTCTATTGTAAGCACACAGTTTACAGGAATACTTGCTTGGCTTTTGTCACACACTTTCAGACAGTGGGCTAGGAAACAGAAAATAATACTTACAATTCACGCCCGTTGCCAGACATTTTATATCCTCCAAATGGACACTGCGTGCTCAGGGCATTGAAACAGTTTATCCTAAATACACAAAACATACATCAAACATCATCTTTGATTCTTCTGCATTGTTTTATAATCGTGTTGAATGGTAATGCTGTCAAGACTGGTTAAATGAAGAGCATGCTGAGTGGAGTGTAGTTGAATACTGTATGAGCTATCGTTTAAAAAGCTACAGTAATATGAGTCAACCTTTTATACGATCTATGGGGTTAACCAGGGACACATAGATAGTTATGATGATGAGAGGGTCTTACCAGACGGTGCCAGCCTGCATGGCTGTGGAGATGGTCATGGCTTTGGTGATATCGCTGGTGAACACAGCTGCCACCAGGCCGTACTCTGTGTTGTTGGCCCTTTCAATCACCTCATCAATAGTCTTGAACTTCATGATCTGCTGAACTGGTCCAAAGATCTGGAGTAGACAGTTAGTAGTATTTGTAAGATGACATGTTGAAACATTCCATGATGACATCCTTGCTTAGTCAGACCATTAAGTATGTGGGGGGCAAGGGCATTAATAGACATTTTAACTTATTTGGAAACCACCTTCCGTAAAATCATAGGGCATGGAAAGTCATACTGTGTTTCAGTCATACTGGGAGTTTTAGTCATACTTTGTATCATTCATTCAGTGTACCAGTCAGTCAGTGTATCACCGTACCTCCTCTTTTGCGATGCGCATGTCATCCTTGACGTTGGAGAAGACAGTGGGCTCGATGAAGAATCCTTTCAGGCCCAGGGCTTTGCCTCCACATTCCAGCCTGGCTCCCTCACTGATGCCACTTCGAATAAACTCCAGCACACGGCTCTGCTGCTCCTGGCTGATCTGGATTAAGAGAGAGACGGGGAGAGGAGAGGAGAGGAGAGGAGAGGAGAGGAGAGGAGAGGAGAGGAGAGGAGAGGAGAGGAGAGGAGAGGAAAGGAGAGGAGAGGAGAGGAGAGGAGAGGAGATGAGAGGAAGAAAGAAAGAAAGAAAAATGAGGAAGCAAGAAGGAAAGCCAAAAGAGCATATTTAACATACAGTAAATAAAATACATTATATTTAGTCATGCACATATTGTGTCGATAACTGATATGTTTTGACATAGAGGGTATTGTTTGACTCCTCCCTCCCTTGCAGGGTCTATGGTCCTCTATCCTCACCTGTGGACCCTGCTCCGTGGTGGGATCGAAGGGGCTTCCTACTGTCCTCCTCTTGGCCCTCTCCACACTCCTACGCACAAACTCCTCATAGATGGGCTCTTCCACGAAGATACGAGAGCCTGCAGTGCAGCACTGGCCTGCATTGAAGAACACTCCCTGGTGGGCCTGCTCCACAGCCAGATCCACTAAGGAAGAGGAAGAAGGGTAAAAGGGGGGCTCAGTATACAGTTCATTTTAGCTGCATGTGGTAGTACATTATTACATATTGAAAAATGTTGATGAAATTCCATATGGTTCTTATAAATTACATGAATTAAAAGCGAATATCATTAATGCACATACACTACACATGCACAATCATGGTCAGAATGTTTTCTACCACTGTCCAGCTATTCTCTATGCTGCACATTTGCTATCTGACACCTGAGAGACAGGCCCCTGCCAATGCACGCAAGGGGTTAACGGAGCCCAGTGATTTATGGGTCTCGGCTGATGCAGGCGGCCAGGGCAGGTTCCATTCTCCTGATTTACGGGCCTTGGGGAGCCCCACTCGCGGCTGCTGAAAGCATTTGAAAGCCCCGGCACCCCCAGTTCAGTGAGACACTTAGAGCTAACATGAGAGCCATCCATCCATTGGTTTTCACAGCCCTGTGAAGCCCAGCGGAAGCTTTTGAAGATGCAAGAGCTCTCACTCCATGTGGACACATCCACTGTCTCATTTTGCATGTCAGACTAAATTATTGGACAAATCATTGTAAATAATCCCCCTCGGCCCTCTATCAAGACAATGTCTTTAATAAGGCAGGGGATCCCAAACTTTTTTGTCCCGCGACACCATTTTGATATCACAATATTTTCCCCCAGTCTGATTTATTGCCTGGTCTTGTCCACTCTGTTCTAATGAGTCCTGCACAGCTTGTGGGCATTGTAGAGGGAAAAAGTGATGGGATCAAAATGTTTTGAAGCTTAAAAGGATCAAAAGATAGAGCCAAATTTGCAAGAAAAAAAACAGAAATGGCTCTGTTTATTACAACCCCAATCTATAGCGCATATTTTATTTCAGCCTTTCTCTCGCGACCCTATTTTCAAATCAGGCAATGCCATATAGGGAACCCCTGCTTCCATCTGGACGACCACCTATGGGGAAACAGGAGGAACTAATAAAACAGTGTCATCAAACTTACAATCAGCGTCTGCAAAAATAATGTTGGGATTCTTTCCTCCTAGCTCCAGGGTTACTCTCTTCAAATTACTCTTCCCAGCTGCTTCTTGGATCCGCTTGCCGACCTGGGGAGGAACCAGGGCTTGGGTTTAGTTTACTCACGCAGACACAAGCAGACCTGTGGCCGGATCACTAAATGGATGCAGCCATTAAATAGCTTAGCAGGTTGGTTAGGCCCAAAACAAGGGATGCACCACTGGGCCCACAGAAACACAAGTGTGCCAAACACACAGCCAAAATATCTATTACAGGTTCTGGGAGGCTTCAGCAGAAAAATAAAGTGATGTTTCAGCAGCGAACAGCATCTCTTCTTAAATCAAGCGCAGGAAGAAGCAACCACAGGTTGTGTGGGTGGCAGCAGCAGCCTGGGCGTGTGGCACATTGAAACACCTAACTGTGATAAGTTGTAAAGTGATGCCTGTTTGGTGCAACGTGGGCCTACACTGCCCTGGCTGGCATCGCTGAATGCTGAGGATGATCTGAGGAGTTGGGAGTGTTTATCAAACAGCAGCAGGAGCTTTCCTGTCGACTTCTCTGTTCACAATTTCCCCCTCATCAAAAGTGCTCTCACCATTATCCAAATACTGCTGAATTCCACAGCCCTTTCCCATCTCCCTCCAGACTCACACAGTGGAGACGTGTAAAAACAGTGGTTCTCTAGTAATGCATAGCGTGAGCTCTCAGTGAAAATGAATCGCTTGCAAGTATTTGAGTCTGCCCAGCTGCTCTTATTATACTGATGTATTGTATTGACCCCAACATTATTTCTCAACACCATGAGATGAGATACATCCTTATTAAATAGAGACAAGCCTGAGAAAGAGAGCGAGCAACATTCATAACCATAAACCAACAAGCACACTTCCTGTCCACCCAGGAGTCACTGACACACATGATTTTATTTTCCAGGAGATAGAGAGAAGACCAGCGCTGGGAGAAGATAGAGGGAGTCCCCCCAGTGGAAAGGAGTGATGCCTCATCTCTTTGCACAAACCATGTTTAACACTGGAATGTCTCACTTTCCCAATATTGCCAGACTGCGTTACTCTGTGTTAGGAAATGAGCAGGGCAGCCTGCTGAGTGTTCTGGTTGGATTGGTAGAGCAGCTGTGTGATAGGGACAGCAGGACAAACCTTCCTCTGGCAGGCAGGCAGCAGGCAGGCAGCAGGCAGGCAGCAGGCAGGCAGCACGGTCTCTAAAGCTGTCCTGGCTGTCGCTTTCTTTGATGGCGGGGCTCAAGGGGTGCTGACTAACATGACGTTACACTGAAGTGTAAAGGAGACACGGTGGGCTGGCTCCCACTTGCGCCGCTACTGTGGAGAGTCACAGCCCTGAGTGTGTGTGAGTACAAGGATGAGGGACCGCTGACTCAATGGCCACCTGAAACCACACCCCCCTTCAAGCCTCTACCCATCCACCCCATCTACCCCCTCCAGCCTCTCAGAGGATGCTGTGTCCACTGTCCCCTCTCGCCCGGTGTGACTGAAACCCAAGGTGACTCACAGTCTGGGCATCTACATTCTCTCACAGCAGCGCTTCATCCACTCTGTAATTGACTCCAGATCACAGGAAACAACAACAGAGAAAGCAGTTAAAGACAACTGGCCACTTTTTGGGGAAATGTTCTGTAACCGCGGATGGTAAAATAATAAAAAAAGAGGAAGGCTCGTATGTGTGTGCTGCCTGGTAGCATGTACAGTGATGGTGGAGAAAGCCCTGTGGATGTTCATTGGTTAGGTAAAGGAGCATTGATCAAATGATTAAATGACTTAAGTTCGGGCTGCATGAATGGACTCTGAGGATCAATTGAAACCCTATTCACCCTCATTAACTTTATTACTGCATTCAGGTTCTCATTAATAACCGTTCAGATGATTTGGACATCTGGGTCTTTGTCATCCGTACAGGGCTTGACAGAGATGTTGCAACAAAAATAAATAAATAAACAAATCCCTTATATTCTCAATAAAGGCCTGGATTTGATTCAACCACACAATTTAAATACATGTTTTTCTCCATATTATGTTAGTTTGCTTTGGTTACAGTGTTTCTGTTTGTCCCCTTATCACCAAGAGCAATCTATTATGTCTGCACATGCGTAGCAGTGTTGGTGGGTGCTGAATACCACACACACACAGTCACTCTCCTCCCTTTCTCTCCAAACAGATCCCCAGAGTCAAAGCAAAGATACTATAAACTCTAGGGCTTCTCTAAACACTACAAAACCTTGTTTCATTTACGACAGATACACGTGAAATATACGCAGGTCATTTCAAAACATATAAAATCCATCGATTTATGGCGCTTCATAATTATGTTAAGATTACTGTAGGTGCTCTTACTGCCTGAGGGGGTACATTTGTGGTTAGCAATAACAGATGTTTATAAAATGATCTAAATGAATGGAATTGGCAGTCATTCTGACTGATCACACAAGACGGAGGAATGCAATCCAACCACAACATCTCCTAATGCTCACTGCCTAACATGGTTGATCATTCCTAGTTTTCCATCAACATTTTTCCACTGTCTATGAAGGCGGCTGTTTTTCCTAGGGACCTGATAGACAACTCAATGTCTGTAAGGTACAGTAGCAGGTTGTCATTAGACTGGCTGGTACACTTATGAGCTAGTTTGTCTGTGACTGGTCTATGTATGTCAGTGTATGTACAATATGTGTGTGTGTGTGTGTGTGTGTGTGTGTGTGTGTGTGTGTGTGTGTGTGTGTGTGTGTGTGTGTGTGTGTGTGTGTGTGTGTGTGTGTGTGTGTGTGTGTGTGTGTGTGTGCGTGTGTGAAGTGTGATGTGTAGATGTGTGTGTTAATGTGTACATTAGTGTGTGTGTGTGTGTGTGTATAGTGTAGATGTGTGTGTTAATGTGTACATTAGTGTATGTGTGTGTGTGTGTGTGTGTGTGTGTGTGTGTGTGTGTGTGTGTGTGTGTGTGTGTGTGTGCATGTGCGTGTGTGTAGTGTAGATGTGTGTTAATGTGTACATTAGTGTGTGTGTGTGTGTGTGTGTACATTAGTGTGCGCGTGTGTATGTGTACATTAGTGTGTGTGTGTGTGTGTGTGTGTGTGTGTGTGTGTGTGTGTGTGTGTGTGTGTGTGTGTGTGTGTGTGTGTGTGTGTACATTAGTGTGCGCGTGTGTATGTGTACATTAGTGTGTGTGTGTGTGGTAAAGTCCAGCAGCAGACTGCTCACCTCTGATCCCCCTGTGGTGAGAAGTAATGACAAGGCACGCAACTTATGTAAGCACCTGTTTGTTTGTTATTTAGACTTCAATACAGGAACCCAATGTCCCCTAATTACCCAGCCCTCCATCTCTGCTGCTCTGCACATGTTGGCCACTGTGTCACTAAAAAAAGCAATAGGGACAGTGGATTATCCGTCAATCGCTTTGTTCATGGAAATTACCTCAGTTGATCCTGTGAAAGCCACTTTGTCTATGCCCATGTGCGAAGCAATCGCAGCTCCTGCCGTTGGCCCGAATCCTGGCAAAATATTGACGACTCCCGGTGGAAACCCAGCCTGTCAAAACAATATGAGAGGAAACAAGCTTTAGAGGAGAGGACAGGAGAGCCAAGCAAAACCACAGGCAGTGTGGGGGAATCCGGACCCAACCCAACCTCCCTACCAGCAGACCAGAGAGAATGGACAGAACATCAAAAAGACAAGGGGCAAGAGAGACACACTGTCTCAGAGAATGGGAGAGGCCGAACACAGAGAGAAGACATGGAGGATGTGGATAAAGAGGCTCTAAGGATTGGGTTACTGTGGTGATTGTGCTGTACTGTACCTCTTTGACCAGAGATCCGATGTACAGGCAGGTGAGGGGTGTCTGCTGAGCAGGCTTCAGGACCACCGTGTTCCCACAGGCCAGTGCTGGACCTAGCTTCCATGCAGTCATCATCAGTGGGAAGTTCCACTGTAGACATAAACACCCCCCCCCCCACACACACACAGGACATCAGACTCTTGACAAAGGGCGCTCACTCATACTCAGTAACTCTTCACTGCTCTCCCTGCTCTCCCACACATTCCGTCGCTTACTCACTCATAGAATCTCACTTTCACTTGCCCAACGTAGTCATGACAGGAAATGTTCTCCCGCCCTATCTATTCTCTTCCCACATCACTGAGAAAACAAGGAAATTGCAACACATGTGCAGTACTTAGAGCGTGTCATGGTACTACACAGGCGGGTGTTATTTCTACTTTACACTGAACCCCAGTAGGCCTCAGCACAGACCCACACACGCTTCCTCAAGCTCTTGCACAATCAATGCTCTGTTCTTACTTCTGTCCTCCTGTCCCTTGTCTCTTTCATAGTGCCCCCCCTCTCCCTTTCTCTCTCTCCCCCTTCCTCTTCCCCTCTTTCTCTCTTTGAGCTTATACTGATCTGACAGTCTCTTTCTCAGCCTGCCAACAGATTTACCCAAATATACACTCACTGATAAGCACGTCAGAGACTTCCAGGAACCTGCACAATATGTTTTAACAACAGGGCTGCCTCTGTCCCAGACCTCACAACCACCACCATCCCAACACCTTTCCTTCTATCCACCTCTCTCTGCATATTGAGTGGGAAGCTTTGCAGATGTGGGAGAGTGACTGTTAGATTTGTCCTCTGAGACTAGACATCTGAATAGAAAACAAACTGGCACACTCACAGGGATGATCTGTCCACACACTCCTATGGGCTCGTGTCTAGTGAACGTAAGATAGTCTCCATCTGTAGAGGAACACACAAGAACAAGGCTCGTTACTATCCTCTGCTCAAGCTGGGTTTGGGAAATGAGCATGTATGAGACATTAGCAGAGCAGTGACCGGATGACACATCAAAACACCAGGTGTCCATGTTGTGCTTTTGACCAACACAATTCATCTTGATCTAAAAAGGCAATACATCACACAGTACCATTCTTTTGTTACGCTACATTGAGCAAAATGATACGTGTCACTCTGTTTAAAGTCAGGAGAAAGCAGTGGGTGTTAAGTTGGAAGGATAGTTTCATTCCTCTTACATTACCAGAGTAAAGGATGATACTCGTTGAGGGTGTGCCATGTTTATTCATTCCCTACAACAGTAGTAATAACAATCGCTATGGAGTGGTAGAAAACTGAACAGTGTTTATTACAATAGAGTTATGTGATGTTCATGAGAACAGGATGGCTAAGGCTTCAGCTGATGAAGCATTGCTCCAGAGAGGAGGAGGAGGAGGAGCTTGGACTTGGAACTAAGGCCCAAGGGTGGACTGGCCAAATGCTTCATCTTCCCTGGTGGCCAAGATAAGACATCTCAACATCATCCAGGCCACAGAAACAGTTCTGTTTGTTTGCTCTGTAACACTGCTGCACATTGGAATAGTGCTAAAGACAAACTCTGAACAAGCTGAGGACTGGCTGGGTTTGGTGAAGAAACACAGGAGGGGCTTGAAGAGCGACCAGACCACAGTGCTAGTCTCAGGAGGTTGTCTTTCTTAGGTCCTCTGTTTTCTTGGCTACTAAACAATAACTTAACATGCCTGTTAAAAGAGTGTGGATGACTTATATAGACTCTCTAATGCCAGGCCCTCAGTGAGCAGACCCCATCTGGTCCTCAGGTGGGTCCCTGAGAACCATCTACTACCCAAACACCACCCCAACCCACCCAACCCCTCGCCCAGCTAATGGTTGCTCTATGACAGAGCTGCGGAGTGGCTGTCCTAACTCCTATAGACTCCCCGTTGCGATGCTTTAAATTAGCCAGAACAGCCAGCGGCCCTCGCTCTTTAGTCCTGTCACTGGGCTCCACTGGTGGCAGTCTCAACAGGAGGGCGACCATTAAGGCTCAGATTTATAACTGGCCAAGGAGCAGCCTTATTTACCCTCACATCACCTCTGTGCCCTCAGCACAGCTCATCTTCTGTCCCGCAGGCCCCCAGAGAGAAGCCTGGTGCTCCGCTTATCTGCTGCTAGCTAACTAGTAATCTTCACCTGGCACTGGCATCCACCACATACCTCTGACCTGTAACATTCTGCCTGGGTTCTAGTTCGTTGAAATTGAAGAGAATAAGAATTCAATGTGCTTTTGGCTACATAACGTACAGTCAGGAAGCCTGAGTTGGAATAGACTTACCCATTGGAATGGACGTTCCATGGATCTTGTCTGCGTATCCAGCATAGTATCTGAGCGTCTTTATGGTTCCCTGGAGGTCCACAAACAGGGTGGGCAGGAAAGGCTTCCCACTGTCCATGGACTCTATAGTCTGGAGAGAAATATATATTAAAACACAATCTTTGTCTTTTTCTTTTTTCCAAGAAACAGTTGGTCTTAAGATTATCTCCGGGGGAAACGTGATACTAAAATAACATCATGCTACAGTGCCTATAAGTTATAAATCATCCTTTAAGACTTAAGGTTATTAGGTTGATTTAACACTATTATAACCACATCAGCAAAAGCGTAGTGCTTTTCTCCGGCATCTTTTAAAACAGTCCCCTTGTTCTGACATCTCTCTGTCACAATACGTTTGTTTTAAATCTGTTCTTTTTTTACAATAATTATTGAAAAAATATGCTTTAAATTGAAAACATTTATATTAATGTAAAGTGACATAGGATGTCTGGAAACATGCCTTAAAGATTCAAGTTATTATTATTATTATTATCTCAAGTAAATAATGGACACATTTATATTTTAAGGGGGTCTTATGAAGATCATTCTCTGATCTTCCGTGGTACATTACATGGCCATTACTATGGAGTTGCTCCCCCCTTTGGTGCTATAACAGCCTCCACTCTTCTTGGAAGGCTTTCCACTAGATGTTGGAGCATTGCTGCCAGGACTTTCTTCCATTCATCCACACAAGCATTAGTGAGGTTGGGCATTGATGTTGGACTATTCGGCCTGGCTCGCAGTCGGCGTTCCAATTCATCCCAAAGGTGTTCGATGGGGTTGAGGGGTTGAGGTAAGGACTCTATGCAGGCCAGTCAAGTTCTTCCACACTAATCTTGACAAACCATTTCTTCGTGCATGGGGGCATTGTCATACTGAAACAGGAAGGGGCTTCCCCAAATTGTTGCCACAAAGTTGGAAACACAGAATCGTCCATAATGTCATTGTATGCTGTAGAGTTAAGATTTCCCTTCAATTTAACTAAGGGGCATAGCCTGAACCATGAAAAACAGCCCCAGACCATTATTCCTCCTCCACCAAATGTTACAGTTGGCACTATGCATTCGAGCAGGTAGCGTTCTCCTGGTATCCGCCAAACACAGATTTGTCCGTTGGACTGCCAAATGGATAAGCTTGATTTATCACTCCAGAGAACGCATTTCCACTGCTCCAGAGTCCAATGGTGGCGAGCTTTACACCAGTCCCACCGACACTAGGCATTGCGCATGGTGATCTTAGGCTTGTCTGCGGCTGCTCGGCCATGGAAACCCATTTCATGAAACTCCCAACTAACTGTTATTGTGCTGACATTTTGTTAGGTTACAGACTTATTCTGTAATATACACACAATACCCCATAATGACAAAGCAAAAACTGGTTTTTAGAAATGTTTTCAAATTTACATAACCATTCAGACCCTTTACTCAGGACATTGATGAAGCACCTTTGGCAGTAATTACAGCCTTGTGTCTTCTTGGGTATGACGCTACAAGCTTGACACACCTTTATTTGGGGAGTTTCTCCCATTCTTCTCTGCAGATCCTCTCAAGCTCTGTCAGGTTGGATGGGGAGCATTGCTGCACAGCTATTTTCAGGTATCTCCAGAGATGTTTGATCAGGTTCAAGTCTGGGCTCTGGTCGGGCCACTCACGCACATTCAGAGACTTACGCCGAAGCCACTCGTGCATTGCCTTGGCTGCGTGCTTAGGGTCTTTGTCTAGTTGGAAGGTGAACGTTCACCCCAGTCTGAGGTCCTGAGCGTTCTGGAGCAGGTTTTTATCAAGGATATCTCTGTACTTTGCTCTGTTCATCTTTGCCTCGATCCTGACTAGTCTCCCAGTCCTGGCCGCTGAAAAACACCCCCACAGTGTAACCGGTGTGAAATGGATAGCTAGTTAGCGGGGTGTGCAATGATAGCTTTTCAATCGGTGACGTCACTTGCTCTGAGACCTTGAAGTAGTGGCCACGGCTTTAGTAGAGCGATAGTAGAGCGATGTGTGCAGAGGCTCCCTGATTCGAGCCCAGGTAGGGGCGAGGAGAGGGCAGGAAGCAAAACTGTTACAACGGCATTATGCTGCCACCGCCGTGCTTCCCCGTAGGGATGGTGCCAGGTTTCCTCCAGACGTGATGCCTGGTATTCAGGCCAAAGAGTTTAATCTTGGTTTCATCAGACCAGAGAATCTGGCTTTTCATGGTCTGAGAGTCCTTTAGGTGACTTTTGGCAAACTCCAAGCGGGCTGTCATGTGCCTTTAACTGAGGAGTGGCTTCCGTCTGGCCACTCTACCATAAAGGCCTGATTGGTGGAGTGCTGCAGAGATAGTTGTCCTTCTGGAAGGTTCTCCCATCTCCACAGAGGAACTCTAGAGCTTTGTCAGAGTGACCATCGGGTTCTTGGTCACTTCCCTGACCAAGGCCCTTCTCCCCTGATTGCTCAGTTTGACCGGGTGGCCAGCTCTAGGAAGAGTCTTGGTGCTTCCAAACTTTTTCAAATTAAGAATGATGGAGGCCACTGCGTTCTTGAGGACCTTCAATGCTACAGAAATCTTTTGGTACCCTTCCCCAGATCTGAGCCTCGACAAAATCCTGTCTCGGGGCTGTACAGAAAATTCCTTCGAACTCATGGCTTGGTTTTTGCACTGACATGCACTGTCAACTATAGGACCATATATAGACAGTTGTGTGCTTTTCCAAATCATGTCCCATCAATTGAATTTACCACAGGTGGAATCCAAACATCTCAAGGATGATCAATGGAAACAGGATTCACTTGAGCTCAATTTCGAGTCTCATAGCAAAGGGTCTGAATACTTATGTAAATAAGTACATACATTTGTATTATTTTTTAAATTTGTAAAATGACCTCATGACCTGTTTTCGCTTTGTCATTAGATTGCTAAGGATTTTTTATTTATTTAATCAATTTTAGAATAACCCTGTAATGTGGCAAAATGTGAAAAAGTCAAGGAATCTGAACTGTATAGTGTATGTTCCTTTGAGCAAAAACAAAGAAGTCCGGGATCTGGACTTAGAGCACTGTGGTAGACTCACTGCTAGATAGGCACTGTCCCTCTCCACCAGGTCAGCCAGTTTAGCCAGCAGTCTACCCCTTTCTGACGCATCCATCCTCCGCCACACTGAACCAAGGGTGAAGGCCAGCCGGGCCGCCTGCACCGCCTTGTCCACATCAGCCTGTAGAAGAGAAACAGTTTAATGATTGAATCAGCCTGAGGGAGAGAAACAGAGAAACAGTTTAATGATTGAATCAGCCTGAGGTAGAGAAACAGAGAAACCGTATCCAGTACACAGTTTAATGATAGAACCTTATCCAGTTAACAGGTGTTTCTCCACCTCCATTGAGACAAATAAAATGTGTCTGTCTATTCCGAATGATACTTAATGGATCTTCCATTAGCATGTTTAAGGCTTGTTCTGCTTCAGTTATTCCACACAGAGGTGCTGATTTAGGAAAGGAGAGAAGGAACAGCCGAGCCAGAGAACCAAACCACATTAGACTAAACTCCCTGCCCGTTTGCTTTCCTTGTTTTTTTGGACACATAACTCACACATGGACAATGCATGAAGGAGAGGATGCCAGGACAGGGGTGGTGGGAAACACGTGTGGAAAACCCAAGCGTAGCTCTGTCTAACAAACATCTAATCCTCAAACACTGCAAGGGAAAGTACCTGTGTTTTCATTTCTGAAAATATAAGATATGGGAATGCAGAAACTACAGATTTGTTTTTATTTTCTACAATACCTTCTCTGCTTCTTGGACCTCACAGATCTGCTCTCCGCTGGCTGGGTTGTAGACTGGGAAGGTCTTTCCGCTCACAGAGTCTTGCCACTCATTGTTGATGAAAATCTGCAGGGAGAAAAGATGCAGCGTTCAGTACACAGGATGGAGAGGCCCATGTGAGAGGGGAAATCTGGTTCTAGGAGCAGCTCTGTTTCTCTCCAGAGCCTATTCAGCCATTCCTGCTCTAAAGAGGCACAGGGGCCCTGGTATAACATTTTACTTGTGCAGTTTTCTCAACACACAAATGCTGAATCAAGACAGAAGTATTTACCTGATCAAATAAGAAATGTGCTGTTAAAAATGTGCTGTGTTTCATGATTAGATTATTGGTATCAGTTTGAGAGGGAGTATAATTGTAAGGTTGGATCATTGGTAATGTGTGTTATATTGTTTAATAAAAACATATTGTTTTGTTACCGTGGTGCAAAAAAAAACAACCTATTCCGTAACTAATGGTACTTCCTGATAAACAGTCTAGTGAGAGTGAGCCTGGCTCCTACAAGTGCCTCTCAGTTCTTGTGTAAGGGAGGGAGAGAGGCAGAGAGGCAGGGAGCCAGACAGGCAGGCAGGGAGGGAGGGAGGGAGAGAGAGAGAGAGAGAGAGAGAGAGAGAGAGAGAGAGAGAGAGAGAGAGAGAGAGAGAGAGGGAGGGAGGGAGAGGGAAGAATCTGTGGAAATGTGGACAGAGATTCCTGCCTGCCCCGCATGGCTCTCTGGGGAGTACTCCAACATCTAGACAAAGAGGTGGGGGAGAGATAAATCCCTATCAGACACCAGACACCCCCCTCACTCTCTCATACACACACACACACACGTGCGCACACACATACATAAACATATACACACAGAGAGAGAGAGAGAGAGACACACACGTTTCACAACATCGCTGCTCGTTTATGAGATCATAAAACACAGGCCACACTTGGTTTCTGTGATGCGTTAAAGCAAGCCGTCCGTTAAACAACCACCTGGGATTCCAAACGGACTCTTTTCAAGCTCAATAAAGACACAAAGAAAAACAAATGTTTAGACAAATAACAGAAATGGTACATATCTCAAGGAATTGGCCTGAGTTTAATAACAGTCCTCTGAGCTTAATTTTAAAAGCCCCCTAACAAACTGGTGTGATTTGATTATACAAATGTGACGGATGTCTTATGTAAGAGTAAGGTAAATTAAAGATGTCTCTGTCCCGTTGGCTTATTGACATGTTTTGGTCTATCACAGCGACTCCTCAGACACTGTTTTTAATTAATGTCAGTCTGTCTGATAGATGGGGTGTTAAGAAAACATCTGCTGGCTTAAATCCTCCTGTATACACATGTGCTCTTACCATACTTTTATTTGAGAGGGAGAAAAGATACACTGAGAGCAGAACTGAAAGCAGGGTTCAAGTGTCCCGCTGGCCCAGGCCTCTCTAGCTCTCCAACATGTTTACCAATGTAAACTTAGAGGCTTAAGCACAATTTAATTGGCTGTAAACTGTGAGGAGTGTTTACTTTAGGGCAGGTATAAAATGCCAGCTCGCTTGGAAACCATTCAAGACTCAGCACACAGACATCACTCTCACTCCCTCCCACTCACTCTCTCCTGCAGTTGTCTGCTTTACAAGAAGAACCTTGCACATGAATAACTCATGTTTGAGTGTTCAGGTGTTCGGTATCTGCCTGTACCACTCTGCGGCCCATACCATACAAACTTGTATACCATTTCAATGAATCTGTATTAGCCTGCCCTGAACACTTCCCCCCACACACAACAGATAGAAACATGCCCACTGAGGGTCCTCGTCCAACACATCCCAGCACAGCACACAAAGTGGACCCACAGTCATTTCAGACAGCAGAATCGACACAGGTCCCCAGTGGGCTCTCTCCCATCCACATCCCAGACTTTATTAGTGGGCTCTCTCCCAGCCACAGCCCAGCCTTCTCAATGAGTTCTCTCCCAGCCACAGCCTTGCCTTCTCACTGAGTTCTCTCCCAGCCACAGCCTAGCCTTCTCAGTGAGTTCTCTCCCAGCCACAGCCTAGCCTTCTCAGTGAGTTCTCTCCCAGCCACAGCCTAGTCTTCTCAGTGAGTTCTCTCCCAGCCACAGCCTAGCCTTCTCAGTGAGTTCTCTCCCAGCCACAGCCTAGCCTTCTCAGTGAGTTCTCTCCCAGCCACAGCCTAGCCTTCTCAGTGAGTTCTCTCCCAGCCACAGCCTAGCCTTTTCAGTGAGTTCTCTCCCAGCCCCAGCCTAGCCTTCTCAGTGAGTTCTCTCCCAGCCCCAGCCTAGCCTTCTCAGTGAGTTCTCTCCCAGCCCCAGCCTAGCCTTCTCAGTGAGTTCTCTCCCAGCCCCAGCCTAGCCTTCTCAGTGAGTTCTCTTCCAGTTCATCCAAGCTGAGTGTTCTCAGGCGCCTAACATCGGGGGACACCTTTAATCTGACTCTCATTAAGAGCACTTCATAAAAGTGTCAGTGACGACGAGGAGCTGAGGGCCTGCTACAAAAACAGAAAGCCCTATAGAGCACGGAATTAGTTTTAAAATTTATAGGGGCCACTGTAGTGGAACGTCCTAAATCAGGGGAGCCCCCTGACAGCCCCGACAGTCTGAGCAAGAATGCAGTCCGTGGGTAGCTTTATGCACGGCGTAACCCCTCTCACAAGGCACCGCCGAAGGAGAGGGGATAAAACAGGGGAACAGTGGACCAGGCAGCCATCTAAATCATGGCTAGAAAAGGACAACCATCAGCCACCGTTTGGCTCGGCCCTCTCGGGGCTCAGGGGGCTGTTAGACTTTTGTCTCGTCCCATTCAGAGAGTTGATTAAGACGACAAGGCTGCACACTAAATCAACTCTCAACGTTTCTTAAAATTGCTTTTAGGTTCATTTAGAAACGAAGGGGGAAAAAACTCAGATGGAAACTCAAGTGCAAAAGTGCAAATTTTGAAATGATGTGTTTTCTTTTTGTTTTTCCCATCCCCCCGTGGTGTCCTTGCTCTCACCACACATGGCGGTTTCATTTGTATACAAATCATTATCCCCATATAAGTACTCACTGCCTTTGATAAGGGGCCATTATAAATAAATTGACCATGTCTTAGCTCCAATCAAGTCTAGCAAAATGAAAAAAATAACAGCTACAGTACCAGTCAAATATTTGGACACACCTACTCATTCAAGGTTTTCTTTATTTTGACCATTTTCTACTCTGTAGAATAATAGTGAAGACATCACAACTGTGAAATAACACATATGGAATCAAAAATTCAACAAATCAAAATATATTTTAGATTATTCAAAGCAGCAATCCTTTGCCTTGATGACAGCTTTGCATACTCTTGGCATTCTCTCAACCTGATTCATGAGGTAGTCACCTGAAATGCATTTCAATTAACAGGTGTGCCTTGTTAAAAGTTAATTTGTGGAATTTCTTTCCTTCTTAATGCATTTGAGCCAATCAGTTGTGTTGTGACATGGTAGGGGTAATATACAGAAGATAGCCCTATTTGGTAAAAGACCAAGTCCATATTATGGAAAGAACAGCTCAGATAAGCAAAGAGAAATGACAGTCCATCATTACTTTAAGACATGAAGGTCAGTCAATCCGGAACATTTCAAGAACTTTGAAAGTTTCTTCAAGTGCAGTCACAAAAAAACATCAAGCGCTATGATGAAACTGGCTCTCATGAGGACCGCCACAGGAATGGAAGACCCAGAGTTACCTCTGCTGCAGAATTACCAGTGTCAGAAATTGCAGTCCAAATACATGCTTCACAGAGTTCAACAGACACATCTCAACATCAAAACTGTTCAGAGGAGACGGTGTGAATCAGACCTTCATGGTTGAATTACTACAAGGAAACCGCTACTAAAGGACACCAATAATAAGAAGAGACTTGCTTGGGCCAAGAAACACGAGCAATGGACATTAGACCGGTGATTTGAGATTTTTGGTTCAAACCGTAGTGTCTTTGGAAGACGCAGAGTAGGTGAACGAATGATCTCCGCGTGTGTAGTTCCCACCGTGGAGCATGGAGGAGGAGGTGTGATGGTGTGGGAGTGCTTTGCTCGTGACACTGTCAAGGCACACTTAATCAGCATGGCTACCAAAGCATTCTGCAGCGATACGCCATCCCATCTGTGTCACGTCCTGACCTCAGAGAGCCTTTTTATTTCTCTATTTGGTTAGGTCAGGGTGTGATTAGGGTGGGCATTCTAGTTTTTTGTTTTCTATGTTGGCCTGGTATGGTTCCCAAACAGAGGCAGCTGTCTATTGTTGTCTCTGATTGGGGATCATATTTAGGTAGCCTTTTCCCACCTGTTTGTGGGATCTTGTTTTTGTGTAGTGCCTGTTAACACTGCAATTACTTCACGGTTCGCTTGTTTTCTGTATTTGTTTTGGTGAGTTTCTTTGATTAAAACATGTGGAACTCTATGCACGCTGCGCCTTGGTCCATTCATTATAACGAACGTGACAATCTGGTTTGTGCTTAGTTGGACTATCATGTGTTTTTCAACAGGACAAAGACCCAACACACCTGTAAGGGCTATTTGACCAAGAAGGATGGTGATGGAGTGCTGCATCAGATGACTTGGCCTCCACAATCACCGGACCTCAACCCAATTGAGATGGTTTGGGATGAGTTGGACCGCACAGTGAAGGAAAAGAAGCCAACAAGTACTCAGCATATGTGGGAACTCCTTTAAGACTGTTGGAAAAGCATTCTAGGGGAAGCTGGTTGAGAGAATGCCAAGAGTGTGCAAAGCTGTCATCAATGCAAAATGTGGCTACTTTAAAGAATCTAAAATCTAAAATATATTTTGATTTATTTAACACTTTTTTGGTTACGACATGTTTCAAATGTGTTATTTCATAGTTTTGATGTATTTACTACTAATTCTACAATGTAGAAAATTGTGAAAATAAAGAAAAACCCCAGAATGAGTAGATGTGTCTAAACTTTTGACTGGTACTGTATGTCAGTCCCAAAGCCTGTTTTAAGATGATAACTGACATGGGAAAGTTATATGTTGTGTGTATTGTACAAATAGGAAAGGAAACAAGTGGTGGGATCCAGACCTCTCACAGTACACCAACATGAAGACAACTGCTAAAAATGCATAGAACCTTTACACTGAATGAAATCAATCGATTTGTGTTTATGAGGGAATGCTTCAAGCTGTGTGGTTTCTTATTATTTGGTAAACACGCAGGCCATTTTGGTATTACAGAAAGTTGGCAGAGTTTGTGCTCCCGGTGCAGCCGTGACATCTGATCCTCCTACAACACACAGAGAGAGAGAGAGCTGCCTGGCGTGGATGGGAACTGGACAGTCTGCAGATAGGTCAACACTTTATGCATGGGCCACAGGACAGCTGCAAACATTTAGCAACCCCCATGTTTTTCTGTTAAAACTGTCAATCTCACATTGCTGACAGTACTTGTCTGTTTGGCTGATGAAATGATGAGACATGCGTGCCTGAAGCCAACGATGAACTTAAGGTTTACAGAATACATGTTTCTGATCACATCAGCGTGGCTCTATTGTTCACTATTAAGGGCACAAATGTCAATATGAAAATATGCTCTGCTTATCTACAACATGCTCTCAATGCAATGGGACTAGGTGGTGATCACCTCGACCAAGCAAAAGGTAGATAGATATATTTGGGAGTCCCCTGAGAATACATGTGCAATCAGCAGACATTGAGAAACTAAAGAGTAATGTTCCATCAGTTCAGTGAATTCAAGGCGCAGTCCTGCTGATCCATTTCTCATCTGCCACTGTGCTCTCTCTGGAGGCTGCTCCACAACTGCACTTGGGAGTGAGGGCAGGCAGGGGATGCCAAAGTACTCACAGCAGCCAGCAAAACATCTGTTTGGCCTCTAGCGTCTTCTCATGGCTCACACGCTTAAGGAATATTTAATGGGACTCATTTCTCGTCCATTTTCAGGAGGCAGGAGAGAGTTAAAAACATACATATATGTTTATACACAGCAGGCCAAGATTCCACAGCCAGACGGATCCTGATCAGGGCACCTGCAGCTTTCGTCTGCACAGGAAGTTTCATATCCTTTCCTATCACAGGACCTCTATTTCCGCTCTGTTTTCTGGATCTGTTTCAAGACATTTATAATTACTACTGTTACAAGCGAGGGGAGGGCATGTGAAACTGGAGCCCAGTTGGTGTTTTTTCCCCAGTCCTCCTGACACCATAGAACCTTCATGTTTTCCATTCACACACCCGGAGACAATGCCACCCTGCTCTCCTGGGTGTGGAGGGGACGACCCCGCTGTCACCGACTGGCAAACATCTTTGTCTTGACTGTGTCTGTGGTGAGAAAGTTGAATATGTTCCCCCTCACTCCTTAATGCAAGAAACAGAAATTCAATAGGAAACTGTGTTTGAATATGAATTGTCATTTGTTCAAATGGATGGAACATGCGGGAGTTGGAGTTGGGCGGCACAGCCTCTTCTAAGCCGCCATGTGGTGCCAATGTCTACAGAGTCTGAGATTGACACTTTCACTGAGGTACACTGAGTTTGTCTTTCAATCAGCTGTATCATCTGTGCAGATTTCAAACATAACATTTATCCTAATTAAATAAATATCTGCGTTAAAGAAATAGCCTAATTTCATAAAATAATATTAGGGATATCAAATCCCCGATTTTCATAAAGAGCATAAGCCTTTAAGACTGAAAGACTTAACCATACTTTTCTAAGGGTTCAAATGATCAAAATATTACATTGATGTAAGAGTAGAATATTCTATGCTTCCACTACATTCTGTAAGTGGGAGAAATAACACAAATAAATGTCATCTGGGTAGAATATAACTACAGTGATCCACTAGTGATAAGGGGTGACTGGGGCCTGGTGACTATGACTTCATGTCTGGCAGACTTCTGCCCTCTGTGTATCTAAGACTCTCTAGAGGGGAGAGTTTTTTATGGATATCAGAGGATTTATGGAGCCAGCAGTTTTTCACAATGACACCTTAAGGATTTACACGTTCCATGTCAACCGGCCTGAAGACTTAAGGTATAGAAGTTAATGGGATAACCTCCCTGTCACCGGGCTTCCTTAAAGAGTGATTAAGAGACAGGCGACGCGATGTTGACGCCTCTGCTCAGACGATAATTTACACTCACTGCACAAACAGCCATTTCACAACGACGGACATATTCATGGTACCGCAAGCTCACCCTGTCACAACCAGGGATGTGTATAACTGCGTTTGTGACTGTGTGTCGGAGAGAAAGAAGGGGGGAGAGTGTGAAACGAGAAAGCGAGGGAATCGGAGAGAGAGAGAGAGAGAAGAAGAAAAAGTGAACACTCGCTGTGCTAGTTGTGATAAATCATTCAGTCTCCCAGTGTCCTCCACCTTGGGGTTTGTTTGATGTTCATCGCAGTAAGATGGTGGTTTTGAAGTGAAAAACTCCAGAAGTGCAGGTCAGGTTCTGGCAAGGCAGGTCACTGACCCACACTGTGAGACAGGCCCAGAATTTACAGCCCAGTGGACAGCACCTAGCATTGGGGAGCCCCAGCCTTCATCTGTACTATCTCAATCAGTGACGGATTGATGGGGCCTCTTTCATTCATTCACATTGACTGACTGACTGGACTTCTCACAGATTAGTTTACAAAACCCTCCCTCGCTTCAATATGCAGGTTATAGATTCCTATTAACGTTAAAGTTAACGTAAACCAATCTGGAAAATAAAAGCCATTATTTACATTGGGAAGCTATATAATGAGCATGGCACTGCGTCTAGTTAAAGTCTAGTATGTTTGAACATTGTGAAGGTTGCATACGCATAGCTCTTCCTGTTTCACTGCATTTGACACAGTTGAAAATTAAACCCTATTTGGATTAAAGCCCAAATTCCTCTGCCAGGATTCACTGATTTATAGTCCTCATTCCCCACAGTCTATGTACACTCACAGGTGTAGGATCTTAATTTGAGCACCCTGTTACAGGAGAACTGCAATGCTGGAACAGTAAAACTTGTGGTGTATTTAAAGTTTAGAAAGGCTTCTGAAGTTTGTAATATCCACTTTGAAATTTCAGACTTGATTATCCCTTACGAAAAATGTATCAACCCCTACAAAAATGTTCATGAATTATAATCCACATAATAATTCACATCTCCTGTTGCTGCAGGATTATTTTCTCAACTCAAGATCCTACATCTGTAAAAGTACACTAAACTACAACCGTGCTACAGTGACTCCAGTTTACCATTAACTTCAGCTACTTCTGTCCTACTGACAATGAGGAATCCCTGCATAACAGTTTTATAGTAAACAATGACAGAAAAATGTCTATACCTTGGCCGCTCAAACATTATGCAGGATCATACACACTAAGTATCAAATCAAACACATTTTGTGACCTCAACTTTGCATTTCCAGGTGTCTCTCTCAACAACTTGAAGGAGAATGTGCCAGAAATGCTCCTTCCCTCCATCTCTAAAGATTTATTCTTCTAGGTGTCTGGTTTAACGACTCCTAATCATTGAGCGGTGTGAGAAGCCACCCGGGCCAGAGAAATCACCCCCTAAAACCCTGAGAACACTGGCTCTGTCTCCATTCATTAACTATACACCACACAGTTTATCCTTCTCCTCTCTCTCCCCGCTCTGCAAAAAGCTCAAATCATCAATAAATGCCCATCGGGGTAGGTTAATTTATGGCTTCCTTCGTGGCGCTATCAGTCCTGCGGACTACCTCACAGACGGAGAGCTCTAAAGCCGACTCTCCTGTGACCATTCAAATGCTATGTTTTTATACTAGCTTAGACTCTTACTACCCAGCTGGTTTTAGGCCACAAGCTATGGTGAAGTGGGGGTAGGGTAGATCGAGGAACAGAGACCCAAGCGTCCTCTTTTTACGGCTGTAGCTACAGGAGAGCGGGGTGTGAAAAAGTTTGATTTTTTTTATAACAAAGCAAAGTGAGACCTGAGCAGACCTTCCAAAGTCTCACTGATCTGCACAATCCCACGCAGGGAGGGAGATCGCTTAACTGACATGTTCACACAAATGTCTCTTTGACGGCAAACAGTTCATTGCTCAGTGAAAGGGACAAGGGTAAAGCGTCTATGGCGATAACACCTCTCTATCTCACACCTCTCTACAGTCACTGTTGGTACTAAACATACTATGGCCATATCTTCAAGGACACACTATTAGTAACATCCATTTGCTAAACAAAACTGTTGACTGAAAAAAAGACATGTCATGGTGACTATCTCAAACTGTATTCATATTCACTTATCAATGATCATGTTTTACAGTAAGTAGAAAAAACATCAACATACTCAAGCTCATGTGAGACCAAGGAAACAATTCTAACCCTGAGTGCAAGGAGCTGCATTACAAGCATGTTCATTCTCAGCTCTCTACTGGACGTCTGGCTGCAAAAGGCAGAGGCACATCACACAACTAGCCTACAAGGAGTGGAAGAATGCATAGGGCTACACAGAGAGCATGCGCCCACAGTCCAGAAGGCCAGCTCTTTCCTAGCTAAGGACCCTGATCGCAGTGTTCATTCTCCCCCTGGCAGGCAGGCGGTGGGCTGGATAGAACATGAACAGGGTGTGAGGAGAGGAGCGCCTGCATCAGGGGTGGCCATAAATCAGTGATCTCCTGCCCCCCATGTCCACCAAACCAACAGGGACTGGATGATTCAAATTCCTGGGGGTTAATTCACCAAGCCCTGCGCTCTCTAAAGGTTCTCCTATACATTCCACCCTTTGCGTGCATTCTTTTAAATAATACTAAGCATGAGGGAGGTAGAGAGAGGGAAAGAGGGAAGGAGAGCTGATAGCATGACTGTGCACATAAGGCAGGCATGCTAAACCAGTTCTCCTCTTATGGCGAGTAGACCACTGTAAGTTGCTTGTTGCCTCAGCGAAGTGCCCTTTGAACTTACAACAACAAGGTGTGAGGCTAACACTGATTACAACACTGTACTTCATATTGTGCTGTTATGGAGCTCTCCTCAATAAGAAGTGCCCTTTACTCACACTCATGGCAATAAAAGCATAGGATTTGAAACTACAGAAGGAACCATGCTACAGCAAACAGACAAACATCCACATTATTGTACATGTTTGGATGGTGACTCTACAGTCAGGTCCTAGTGATTTGATTAAATGTATACCAGCATTAAGTAAAGGGGGAGTTGAGAAACAGCCTATACTGGGCCTATACTGACATCACATATTATTCTCATTAATGAAATCCTCAAAATGCAAGGATACATTTTGTGTAAACAATAATGACCAAAAATATGACACTTTCAGAGGAAGCCCTTAGGGTCTGATTCCTGCTATTGCTGTGTAGGCCTACTTAAACGCCAACGGAGCCCATAATAACCAACCACAAGTGTAACGGCACAAAAATCTATTCAAATACCATTCAAATACAATGTCTAGGCTATAGAGTACACATCAAATAAAATATGTAGGAAACGTGAGACTTGTGATTGAAATAAGTCTTCACATTTCATCAAGTGTTCTTGCGTAATTTTGCATGAGGTCAGAAGAGTCGTGCGGACTTCTAAGGACAATAATGGACTAGAACACCACAACTTTGCAATTAATTCCGTGAATCTAATAACTTATTCTGAATCATAGTAAAATTAATAGAATTTACAACATGCGTAAGGGGTTCTGAAACCAGTGAAATTGCTTCTTACGGTAGGCAAAGAAACCAAGACCCTCCTCATTTTATGTTCAAGCTTTGATATGATTGAATACAATTAGTTTAAATACATATTTTGAAACGAAAAAAAAGCACACTTAAGATAAAATATGACAATAGGCCTATCAAATGTATATCAGACCAAACCATGGATTTTTACAACAAAAATATATTCCAAAGTGAATATTTTCAATTCAATCGTATTTTGCAATTACAGGTGTGAATGAATCACAGCAACAAGGTATTTTTTCTAATTGTATGCAAGTGATATAAGATACCTGGGAATCATGTTTATAATCAATAAATAGTTAATAACATGCGTTTATTATCAATCACATAACTGCAGGTTGCGGGACGTTTATTCTATCTGGACAGAATTGCGTAACGACAACATTCTATCTGGAAAAAATGCTGACCTTCACTAAATGACTGCTGTCACCTGTGATAAATACTATTCATTGTAGCCACTGCAGATGACATACAGACTATATGAGTCATGGTGAATATAAAAGTGAAATAAAAACCACCTGTGCAATATAATTATGTTGGCAGCACTGTTAATCATTCAAACATGCCTTGGAAAACACTCGATGTGGCCGTGTGTGATAACTTTTAGAAAAGTTTCACACATACTGTACGCCACATGTTGATGAGCTGTATTCTATGCTATGAGTTGAGCAATGAATGCGAGCAAAGATCTGAAACCAATTTTACGAGGGTAACTCCAAAACTTGAATGAACATTTTAAACCGGACTCAATCACCTGTACTGTGCGCAAAGACATTGGCTAAATTGGGCAGTTACACACTTTAAAAATTGTGTCAATCATCTACAGACAAATACCTTTAGGGGGGAAATATTCTGCATAATAGAAGAGATATGATACATTGAACATAATATGTGACTCGGAGTAAGTAAGTTTAAGTTGTTTCACAGACCTTGGTGTACTTGATCTCCGCGTTGGGCACCGGCGAGGGCATCAGCTGGAGAGATGCCATGAGCGCAGCGGCATCGGCGTCGGTCTTCACTTCACCAGGGAGTTCGATTTTACTGGAAGTCATCGCGCCCGCCTCCGTGTGTCTGTTGCAGATGCGTCTTCGTTTTTTTCTACTGATTTCTGATTAGGACTTTGGAATCCTTCCTGTGTTTATAACCAGGTGTCAGCGGCGGTCCGTTTTTATTGGGTAGAGAACAGGGCCGTCCTCCTGATAGAATTCAAATCTAGCTTAATTTACATAAACGTACCCAGCCATCCATGTTGGGGAGGGAAAGTACTTATCACAATGTCTCTCGTTATAAGTCAAAGCAAACACATTGAAATTGATATGTTATCTGTATTGAATAGATAGTGCCAGTTTAAACACACTGACTTACATTTAAGATATTATAATGAATATACTATAACAAAATGGGATCAGGGTAAGATGTTATATTGGAGAAGTGGTGCTTGTGGTATTTACGAGAAAATTAAACACCTTGGTAAACGGTAAGTGTGAAAGCAATTCCTTAAACGACTCTTTAATAAAAACAACATGCTACAGACTTTTTGCTGTAAAGACTCCACGGTGCGCCTTTAAGTAAACGAGACTTGAGACTTGTGTGAAAGAGAGATTCTGAACTTTTTTCTCACCAGATATGGGTCTATAATAGGCAAATGTATAGAATATTTTTAAGTACTCAGCTAATTATTTTGTAGCTAAAACTTAGTCTGTTCATGAATACCAGTGGCTTTATTTCCATAAGAGGTGGTAAGAAGCATAATAATTAATCCTGATGCTGGACTACTTAGAACAAACCCGAATGACATAATGTATTTATTATTTAGCTACACTTGTCATATTTAAGTGTGATGTCTATAAATAAGGTCCGTTTGCCACACATTTCATCAACTTGCCTGTTATAACATCCTCACAAGGTCTTAAGATGTTATTTAGTGTGGACTTAAAGCCATCATTATTATTTCCTTGTCTGTTGATGAGAGGCATCTCTCCTGTGGTGATAATTCCCTGTTAGCATTCACTTCAAACTTCCCAATACACATTTGAACGATTTAAGTCGGCTCAAGCGATGTCTCAAAAAATATAAGGAGTTACACGAATCTTTACACCTCGGGAGGGATGGTAGACCTACTAGCCAATTGCGCACATCTCAAGATAGGCCTATAACAATTTTGGGCTATAATAGTTAACTAATAAAACCACAAATTACTGACATCGCATTATTTCTATTGGGCCAAACTTTTTAAAAACATGTTAAATGTATCAATACATCGAGTGATTGGAAGCAAAGCTCTTATACCTGCATGAGTAATCTCTCCATCATTGAGATATATATATATAAGGTGTAGCCTTTATAATGTTGGTTGGGTGAGATTATTTGAACTCTCTCATTTGATTCCATGTTTTGATAATACATCTATCTATAGGCTACATTAAATTATTTAATAAGGTACCCTACTAGGCCTAGATGCAGTATTTAATTCTCTTAAAATACAATGTTCTTGATAGCTTTTTTAAACAATAACATATTGGATAATCCCACTTTTTATTTATTTATTCCAATCTAATGGCTACATATTGATGAACGTACATAAAATAGGATATAGCCTACTGTTGGTGGACATCTATCTAGTGGAGAAGATACATTTTTACTGTGACAAGGCTTTCCACATGCCTTGAATATATTGACAGTCCAAGAAGCGGCTGACAGAATAAAAAAGTGGACGGAGTTGTATAATTTGGAAATACCCCGCAGTGGTGCTTTTTCTCCATCACCACAGCTCCCTTTTTCCACAGCATGGGCGACACTCTTAACGTGTCTGTTTCACATCAAAGACAACAAAGACGAAAAAGTGACATTGATTAATGCAACCAAAACATCCCATCCTCTACATGTCGCATCTCCTTTTAAAAGACTACATGGAGCAGAAGATAAGACATACACGTAGACAGTGTCCCTTCCCCGCTACCACTCCACTCCTTCTCCGTTCATTGAGCTCCCTCTGTTGGACAAAACATCAACTCGAACTTGGTCTAATACAGTAACATGCCACCCTCTGATCCTAGTTATAATTTCATTTGGTGGCAACTTGATTGATCAGAAGGTAGCCTACATGATACCAATGTTTAAAGGGTCAAAGGGGGATTTATATTCCCTATGAAATAAATGGCGATTGAATTATCTGAATAGCACTGCTTTATAGGTGTTTGAAGAAAGGTGTCAGATATACGTGCAGGCAGTCACCCCTGATATAAGTGCAGGCAGGTCACCCGTGATACAAGTCAGTATTCAATATCCATCCATATCTGAGGATGTCGGGAGATGACTTGGAAACCGGCCACTAGGGGCAAGAGAGAGCGCTTGAAGGTGCCATGGAATATTTCCAAAGGGTTCTGAAAATCCATAATTTCTTGTTCTCCCCCCCCCCTCCCCCCTCACCGATTTGTTTTGTGGTTCTTCATAAATCAAGTAGATTTCGTAGGCATCCTCGACTGGTTTCAGTTTGTCTACAAATTAAAATATGTTGGATTCACATCTCCATCTCAACCAAAAATCTAAGTTCAAGAATATGACTAAATCTAATCAAATCTAACTTGAAATGCACTTGAAATAAAGTTTGATTTGATTTAGTCCTGTTCTTTAACGTTTGGTTGAGATGGAGACGTGAATTCAACATATTAATGATTAACTTAATAGATTAGGTTTGAAATCAACCAAACCTTGAAACCATAGGCCTATAAGTATTGTGCATTGTCTATTTTATGTTTTACCCTGGGTTGAATTGAAACAATAGCTGTAACTCTGTTAAACCTACCCGTTGGAATGATTTCGATAGCAACAGTGAATTTAGTTATTAAGAGATCTCTCAATAATCATTCTCACAATAGAAGATTGTTAGTAGTCACTGACAAATATCATTGCTAAAATGGGCTTGGTTAAAACCCAGTATTGGAGACTAAATGACTAGCTGTAGATAGATCAACTCTCCAGTAGGAAGTGCTGCTCAGCCTATAGTTTTTTAAATAATAGTGGATATAACTTTGAAGATCTGACTTTGTTTCAAAGGTACAAATTCAACATATATAATACCATGTTTGTATATGTTGAAACTTCGTTACAATGATGGCAAAATCCTGTGGTTGAAATTCCACCCTTAAAACAACAGTTTACATTGATTACTTTTTTCAAATCCAATGTATTTTCCACATAGATTCCACACCACAATACTTGAAAATGTGCGTTAAAACGTTGATTCAACCAGTTTGTGCCCAGTGGGATATTTTCCACATTTTAAATATTTAATTATCATCAACCATATAATTAAAACTTAAAAGAATGACTTTGTTGATAGAAAATAGACAAGTAGTGAGTAAATGCACACTGTCTACATTCGCGCGTATAAATGCGCACTGTCCACGTTCAGTCAGTTGCTGACCATTGGAGTCATTATTGACCAATCAAACACTTATTGACCAATAAAGCACCTAGATCCAAATAGTGCATCCCTGGCGGTAGCGGTGGTGATGGGAGACAGTTTCATGGAAGAAAAAGATTAACAGGTCAACACGCGTAGTAGGCTACTAAGGGAAGGAGGGGTTATATCCTGAACTACCGGAGAGACGCTCATGTTCACGCTCACACTACTCGTCAACTGTCTGTCCTGACAAGAGTGAGACATCAGATGTCCGCGGGAAATATGGACCATGAGAGGAAAAGAAAAATGAAGGAGCAATGTGCCCTGAGGAAGGACATCATCAAAGAGTTCCTGGCAGAATTTCTGGGGATATTCGTATTAATAGTAAGTACATTGACACTTTCCCTCATCACCCGACTGTCATTTAATAGCCTGCTTTAAAGCTGCAACAATATGGTAATAAGGTGTCAAATTGTTCTCAGGGGACTTGATCTGTCAACAGGGATATCATGTTTTGATATGTTTAGGTGCTGACTAATATATCCTGATAATGTGGCTTCTCTTTGATGTGCTCATCCATAATTCTGGTCTGAGAAACTCCTTGGGAGATAATTAACACATCTAGAGAATGTTGTAATGGCAAGTTTGACAGGTGGAGGATAGGAGGGGGAGAATTAATGGGATGCTTGGTATTTTCAGACATAAAGAAAAACATGATCAAACACAATAAACCTTTACTGACATGCACCATGCACCATGCACCATGCACCATTCCATATGATGTATGATCATCACAGTGATTTGACATTCACGTTTCTTTAGAATGTATCTAATCTGTGAATAGACCCAATTTATGTAGCATACTGCACACCTTTATACATTGCCTTGCGAAAGTATTCGGCCCCCTTGAACTTTGCGACCTTTTGCCACATTTCAGGCTTCAAACATAAAGATATAAAACTGTATTTTTTTGTGAAGAATCAACAACAAGTGGGACACAATCATGAAGTGGAAAGACATTTATTGGATATTTCAAACTTTTTTAACAAATCAAAAACTGAAAAATTGGGCATGCAAAATTATTCAGCCCCTTTAATTTCAGTGCAGCAAACTCTCTCCAGAAGTTCAGTGAGGATCTCTGAATGATCCAATGTTGACCTAAATGACTAATGATGATAAATACAATCCACCTGTGTGTAATCAAGTCTCCGTATAAATGCACCTGCACTGTGATAGTCTCAGAGGTCCGTTAAAAGCGCAGAGAGCATCATGAAGAACAAGGAACACACCAGGCAGGTCCGAGATATTGTTGTGAAGAAGTTGAAAGCCAGATTTGGATACAAAAAGATTTCCCAAGCTTTAAACATCCCAAGGAGCACTGTGCAAGCGATAATATTGAAATGGAAGGAGTATCAGACCACTGCAAATCTACCAAGACCTGGCCATCCCTCTAAACTTTCAACTCATACAAGGAGAAGACTGATCAGAGATGCAGCCAAGAGGCCCATGATCACTCTGGATGAACTGCAGAGATCTACAGCTGAGGTGGGAGACTCTGTCCATAGGACAACAATCAGTCGTATATTGCACAAATCTGGCCTTTATGGAAGAGTGGCAAGAAGAAAGCCATTTCTTAAAGATATCCATAAAAAGTGTTGTTTAAAGTTTGCCACAAGCCACCTGGGAGACACACCAAACATGTGGAAGAAGGTGCTCTGGTCAGATGAAACCAAAATTGAACTTTTTGGCAAAAATGCAAAACGTTATGTTTGGCGTAAAAGCAACACAGCTCATCACCCTGAACACACCATCCCCACTGTCAAACATGGTGGTGGCAGCATCATGGTTTGGGCCTGCTTTTCTTCAGCAGGGACAGGGAAGATGGTTAAAATTGATGGGAAGATGGATGGAGCCAAATACAGGACCATTCTGGAAGAAAACCTGATGGAGTCTGCAAAAGACCTGAGACTGGGACGGAGATTTGTCTTCCAACAAGACAATGATCCAAAACATAAAGCAAAATCTACAATGGAATGGTTCAAAAATAAACATATCCAGGTGTTAGAATTGCACAATTCATGGCATAATTTTGCACGCCCAATTTTTCAGTTTTTGATTTGATAAAAAAGTTTGAAATATCCAATAAATGTCGTTCCACTTCATGATTGTGTCCCACTTGTTGTTGATTCTCCACAAAAAAATACAGTTTTATATCTTTATGTTTGAAGCCTGAAATGTGGCAAAAGGTCGCAAAGTTCAAGGGGGCCGAATACTTTCGCAAGGCACTGTATTTCCGCAAAGCTTCATTATTTGATCAACCAGGCTACCTTATATGTTGCTTGTAGGCTGAAAATCATCATATGACAGCATCAATAGTTAAAACACTTTTAAAGCATATCCCCCTATCAATTGCAATCAACTTGTAAATTAATACAGTGATTTGAAATGGAATGAGAATAGATCTATATTACACTGAATACAGAGAAGCCATTAGCATAAGATAGACCACCTGGTCCAATTCACTGTTCCTTTTCCCCCTTAACAGACATACACACTCTCTCTCTCTCTCTCTCTGCATTATAACTGCAGTAAAAACACACACATTTCCCCATCATCACCAATTTTGGAGGGAAACACTGTTTACTGAGGTGAAATCTACAGGGGTCCTTAATAATCTGACCTGTCCTTTGCCTTCCACCTGTCCCCTCTAGGTTCACCTCCCCGTCCTGTCCTGTCTGTCTGAGTGGCACAGCTCAGTGTCTGGGCTTACTGAGGCTCAGTCTCAGTGGGCTCAGTGAGTCAGTGGTCATCTAGGTCAGCGGCACAGCATCAATGGACTAATCCACTCCTCACAACAGAAACAGCTATTTTTGGATGGCATCCTTCTTTCAACACTTTTGTTTTGATTTACTTGTCCTTCTAATTAATCAATGAAAGGATGAATGATAATTTCCCATGCTTCAAATGGGACATCTTCTATGGCATTCTTCTTACAGAGTTCAGGAGGAACACACTGATCTAAAATGCCATCTAATTAGACATGAAGGCTGTAGAACAAGAGGACTAGTCTTTTGTGCATAATTGGATATTAAAAAACAACATGTTTTTGCTTGTCTTTTTTTGTCTCTGTCTCCGTCCCAGCTATTTGGATGTGGCTCGGTGGCCCAGACGGTGCTGAGTAAGGGAGCTCTGGGAGAACCCCTGACCATCCACATCGGCTTCACTCTGGGGGTGATGATGGCCGTCTACGTAGCTGGGGGAGTGTCAGGTGAATACCATGCCTCCTTTACATAACTTTTGATTCTCAACATTCATTTCTAAAGTCCACTCGGCACATAGCCAATATACATTGTTCTAACTTCCCAAATAGTTGATTTTGCAGTATGATTGAAAATGCAACACAACGTGTGTGTTTAGTGTTGAGACTTTTCAGTTGGTCAGCACCTCATTTTATAAATCAGGCCTTTTTATGTCATTATATCCTCTTTTGTTTGTAACATGAAACTATAAAAGGAGAGACTGAGATACTGACAGATGTAGTATAGTGTCATTACTATAAAAAACACAAGATGAACACTGAGAGAAAGAATGATACTTTGCACTCAGTCCCCTCTATCCACAAACAACTTGTCCAATTACAAAAGTGGTGGCACGTATCCTAGCGGTTAGAGAGGCAAGCCAGCATCAGGAGGGTTGGTGGTATCAAATCCTAAATTCCATTGCCTTCACTCATAGAAAAAAAAGTTTCCAAAAGGTTTCTTCAGCTGTCCCAATAGGCAAACCCATTTTGTTTCCAGGTAGAACCCTTTTGGGTTCCATGTAGAACTTTCTGTACAAAGAAATAGTTATTTAAAGCATACTCCTATGGGGACAGCCGAAGAACCCTTTAAGGTTCTAGATAGCACCTTTTCTTCTAAGAGTGTACTGTTGCCCTTGAGCAAGGCACTTAACCCCCCACAACAACAGCTCCCTGGGTGCCCAGTGTGGCAGCCCCCTGCACCTCTCCAAAAACCTGCTCATGTGTGTCTCAGAGGGGTTAAAAGCAGAAGTCAAATTTTGTGCAATTGACAAATTAAAGGATCTTAATATTAAAAAGGCTTTTGGGTTAAAATATGTGAGCAGGACTCAAAGGTCATCAATGGTTGTTTGTCTTTGATGAAAAGGCTTTACTTTGCCATGAACTTTGACCATGGATGTCTGGCTCTCTTTGCTCTCAGGTACTAAACTCTTAAAGGACAACATGTACTTCCCACATGTCTGGGTAACTGTGTGTTATGGCTCCATGGATATCCTCACATCCACATGTTCACGTGTTCATTGTTTGAGAAAGGGGGAGATGATGTCCATCCCTATTGTCAGGTAGATCACAGGAGAGAAAGTAAAGTGTACAGCCATGGATCACTAACACTCTCTGACTTGTGTCCTGGGGAAAAGTCCACATACAGTAACAGAAATGGACTGTGGAGATCTAGGTCATCACTAGAGACTCAGCAACATGGCGAAATGATGCAGAGAACATCATCTTAGTATTCCATAGCAGTCTGGACTCAACGTGGGTACCATTTAGTATTACCCTAACCGGGAGAGAGGCACAGAGGAAATGGAAGAAATATGTAATAGCTCGATTACCCATTCCTAATGCCTGGCTGCTTCTTGATGTCAGAGGATGAAGTGTGCCGGCTAGATTTACAAGGCTGGAGTTGTGTGTCCTCATGTCCAGGGGAACTTTATTGGGTACATTCCATAGAGATTAAAGCAAGGATCGCCCTTTCCTTCTCGCTTCGGCAGCAATAATGGCACAGAGGGATAACATTAGGGGGAATTACTTTTTAAAAGTCACGCTGCCTTAGATGAGCTTGCTGAGCAAGGTGGAGAGCGCTTTTTAATCAGCAATCAAGGGTTTCATTATGTCTCAGCGAGGCTTTACGTAATGGGGGATGATGAGTTGTAATTTGAAATTGCCGTGGTAATTTCCATCACAATTGGGACATAAAAGAGCAACGACGTGATTAGAGCTTTTAATGCCCACCCCCAGGATAATATGAACACTGTAGCATATGAGCTAATATGAGTGTTATATGAGCCATACTCAATGTGCTTTCATCTTAGAAAATCCAGTGTTGGCAGAGTGTGAGCTTAGTCTTTGTACTGTATCTCTAAAGCTCAACTCATGACCACCCCTCATCCTCCATGCCTGGTTTACAGCTACAGCACATCAGACCAGAGTGTTGGGAAGCCAACATTTATGCCATGTTTGAATGAATGTGGATGAATCATTAATTGAGGAGCTTCCTTGAGCGAAAATGAATTCAGGAAGAATGGAGTGTGTAGTAGGCTACAGTATAGGAACCTTTACTGCATGATTGGGCCATTCAACCCTGGGGCCCATGTGTGGATGAGAAGCCTTCACGCTGTTAGGTGACATCTCTGATGATGATCACAGGTATTGGACTAATGAGCTTTACTGGGGCATGGGTCTCCAGCCTTCCCAGCCAGGCTAGCCTCTCCAAGTGGAACACAACACACTTCTGTTTCCCCCCACTCCTTTTCACTCCTATGTTGGCGATGCTAATTTACAGGCAGATTAAACCAGAACCCTTGTTAGCGGAGGTGTGTCATGGCCGGGTCCTTCCAACGACATGCAGTTTGCGCGAGCCTTAAGCAGATTCAGGCAGATTATGTCAGACGCAATTCCGATCGGATGTTTCAGCCGGCTGTTGTGGCCACAGTAAGGGAACAGGGCTGGGGATTAGTGTTTGGGGCGCTCTGAAACCCCCAGCAGTGTTGCCCCGCTGAGGTCACCCAGAGCCTCAGTCCCCGCCTTGGGCCCCGCCTAGTGTTGTGCCGTAATTGTGTCTATGACTGAATCCACTAGATAAGGATAGTGGTTACATTCATTTGTATCTCAGACTTCCTACAAAAGCTTGAACCTTGTTTTGAATTCCAGTTTTGACCTTTGTTCCAGGGGCCCATGTGAACCCAGCAGTCTCCCTGGCCATGGTGGTCCTGGGCAAGCTGCCAATAAAGAAGTTCCCTGTCTACGTGGCAGCACAGTTCCTGGGTGCCTTTGCTGGATCTTGTGCTGTCTATGGGTTGTATTATGGTAGATGTTACTGTCATCATGTCCATCACCATCATCATAATCATCATCATTATGATCATACACATTAATGCAGAGATTCTAAATGGAACCCATATTCATAGCATTTAGCCAGTGTGATATTTGAATGGAAAGGTATTGATCATTATTGGAGGGGGAACATTATAGGTTATTACTAACACTAACATTATTGGGAAAACTCAATGGCTAATTCTACTATTCTCTTTTCCATAGATGCCTTAATGGAACACACAGGAGGAGTTATGCAAGTTACTGGCGTCAATGCCACAGCTAATATATGGGCATCCTACCCTGCCAAGCACATCTCAGTCCTTGGAGGATTCGTAGACCAGGTGAGAGATGCACCATCAATGGTTATCTAACCATATCCTAATACTCTTTGTTACTGAATGATATGAGCCGCACAGGCACACACCCTGATTTATGTTTGACGTCCCTGAGCTAGAGCATGTCAGTACATGTGTAATAGTATGTATATAAGTGAATGTGCACGTGAGCATTAATGTATTTAACCAGGCAAATCAGTTAAGAACACATTTTTATTTACAATGACGGCCTATCCCGGCCAAACTAACCCTAACATGGACGACGCTGGGCCAATTGTGCACCGCCCTATGGGACACCTGATCACGGCCGGTTGTGATACTGCCCAAGATTGAAACCGGGTCTGTAGTTACGCCTCTAGCACTGCGATACAGTGCCTTAGAGCACTGCGCCCCTCGGTCCCCCAAATGCATTTAGATCAGTCATGTGAAGTGTAAGTAACTAAGCGGACATGGTGAACAGTATGTGTCAAATCAAATCAAATGCTAGCTGTCACATGGTTCGTAACCAACAGGTGTGGACGAAGAGTGAAATGCTTACTTACGGGCCCTTCCCAACAACGCAGAGAGAGAGAAAATAGAGAAATAATAGAAAAGTAATAACACATAATAGAAGCAATAATAAATACACAATGAGTAACAATAACTTGGCTATGTACACGGGGTACCAGTACCGAGTCGATAGGTATGAGGTAATTGAGGTAGATATGTACATATAGCTAGGAATAAAGTGACTAAGCAACAAGATATATAATAAACAGTAGCAGCAGCAGATGTCATGAGTAAAGAAGGTTAGTGCAAAAAAGGTCAATGCAGATCGTCTGGGTAGCTAATTGGTTAACTGTTTAACTTATTATTTAGCAGTCTAGTGGCTTGGGGGTAGAAACTGTTCAGGGTCCTGTTGGTTCCAGACTTGGTGCATCAGTACCGCTTGCCATGCAGTAGTAGAAAGAACAGTCTAAGACTTGGGTGTCTGGAATCTTTGACATTTTTCAGGGCCTTCTTCTGACACCGCCTGGAGTAGAAGTCCTGGATGTCAGGAAGCTTAGCCCCAGTGATGTACTGGGCCGTACGCACTACCCTCTGTACCGCCTTGTGGTTTGATGCCAAGCAGTTGCCATACCAAGCGGTGATGCAGCCAGTCAAGATGCTCTCAGTGGTGCAACAGTATAACTTTTGGGGGATCTGAGGGCCCATGCCAAATCTTTTCAGCCTCCTGAAGGGGAAGAGGAGTTGTCGTGCCCTCTTCAAGACTGTGTTGGTGTGTGTGGACCATGATAGATCCTTAGTGATATGGACACTGATGAACTTGAAAGTCTCAACCCCCTCCACTACAGCCCCGCCAAAGTGAATGGGAGCCTGCTCGGCCCTCTGTTTCCTGTAGTCCATGATCTGCTCCTTAGTCTTGCTGACGTTGAAGGAGAGTTTGTTGTCCTGGTCCTGACAGGTCCCTGACCCCCGTGTTGAGGGTCAGCATGTTGCCTACCCTCACCACCTAGGTTTGGCCGTCTGGAAGTCCAGGATCCAGTTTCAGAGGGAGTGTTCAGTCCCAGGGTCCTTAGCTTAGTGATGAGCTTGAGGGCACTATGGTGTTGAACGCTGAGCTGAGTCATTGAACAGCATTCTCACATACAGTAGATGTTCCTCTTGTCGAGGTGGGAGAGGGCAGTGTGGATGCAATAGAGATTGCATCATCTGTGGATCTGTTGGGGCGGGATGCGAATTGGAGTGAGTCCAGGGTGTCTGGGATGATGTTGATTTGAACCATGACCAGCATTTCAAAGCATTTCATGGCTACAGATGTGATACGGGGTATGGGGTGATAGTCATTTACAGGTTACCTTGGCGTTCTTGGACACAGGGACTATGGTGGGATGCTTGAAACATGTAGGTATTACAGACTGTGTCAGGGAGAGGTTGAATATGTCAGTGAAGACACTTGCCAGCTGGTCAGCTCATGCTCTGAGTAGGCATCCTGGTAATCCTTGTGAATGTTAACCTGTTTTAAAGTTCTTACTCAAATCGGGCAACGGAGAGCATGATCACATAGTCGTCCGGAACAGCTGTTGCTCTCATACATATATTGTGAGCAATACTGGCTGAGCAAAAACAACCATCTGTGTTGAATACCCAAGAGCTGAGTGTGCACATACAGGTTTGGTTTCGAATTGAAGGCAGTGAAATTTACAGTAAATTAAGGATTTTTTAAAACTTTTGATTTAAGTAGCTTTACTTTTCAGTTTATTGAGAAGTCTTTGAAAATAAATGCAATTTTTTCATTGATCTAATTGTAGTTTTCTTCCTAAATTGACTGCCTTCAATTCTAATTCAGCCCAACCCTGGTGTGTATGTGTGTGTGTGTGTGTGTGTGTGTGTGTGTGTGTGTGTGTGTGTGTGTGTGTGTGTGTGTGTGTGTGTGTGTGTGGTTATGTGGTTATGTGGTTAGATGTGTGTGTGGGTAGGGGGTCAAAATATAATCAGAAAACAATCATTAACTGGCTAATAGAAGCAAACATTCAAGCAGTCGTTTTCCCCTCTAGGAACAGTAATTAATGCAATTGTTGAGTTGTTGACTATTTTTATCCCTAGATAACATTTGCTCCTAATATCTAACCATATGGATACTGTTCAAAAGACTTTAAAGCTGCCTCATCTATCCTTCATCCAGGGGAAAGGGGAAGCCCCATTATAGGCTTAGGCAAAAGAATAGACGGCCACAGGTCATCACAGCAAATTAGTCCTGCTGGCCACAGACAGTCATTATAAAACCCAGACCATAACAACAAGCCATTCTCCCTCTGTCACTGTCTGGTATCCAACTCCTATTATCATCTACCATTACATAAAAAGCTACAAAGAATACCACTGTTATGCTATTATGAGAGGCTGTCTTTTCTATATTGGTGGAAGCATCACAGTGACAGCATGAGCAGTAGCTACAGATGGTTAATTTTGTAGTGGTGATGAATATACTGAATACAGATGTAGGATCTTAATTTGATCACTCTTTTGCTGCTGCAAATTTTTCTGCACAGCAGGAAAGTGTATTGCAGTGTATTCAATGTTTAATTAGGCTGTTAGCACTTGTAAACAATGACAGACACTGCCAGGGAATCTAAACCAAAGCATGGACTGCTGTCATACCTTGTCCATAGACTACTTACAGGTTGAGTAAACCAATATGTAATTTTGTAATTTGAGCAAACTATCCCTTTAATTGTAATCTACACAATAATTCATATTTCCTGATGCTGCAGGATTATTTTCCTGCTGTAGCAAATTGGTTCAAATTAAGATCCTACATCTGTATGTCTGTCAATTTTCTGTTTTGATCATTGCTATCGCAAACTCATGGCTGATGCCTTGTCTCCAGGTAATAGGAACAGCTGCCTTGATCCTGTGCATTCTGGCCATTATTGATGGGAAGAACATTGGAGCTCCTAAAGGGATGGAGCCACTGTGCATTGGCCTGATCATCATGGCCATCGGAGTATCCATGGGACTCAACTGTGGCTATCCCATCAACCCTGCTAGAGACCTGGGCCCAAGGCTCTTCACTGCTGTGGCCGGTTGGGGCATGGAGGTGTTCCGGTAATTTCCAACAATGCTTATACTCGAGAGAAGACAAGTCCCACAAATGAGAGCTGGATGGCCTCCATAAGTACAGTAGCATTTCACAAACATTGTTAGATGCCTTTTGCCCGGAAAACCCTTTGAAATTGAAAATGAGCTTTCGTCTCTTAAAAAATCACTTTACAGTAGAACATTGAAAGATTCACGAAGACACAAAAACAGAGTATGTGTGTGTGTGTGACAGGGAAGCCGCTCTCTGATCTGAGCGTGCCAAGCGGAGCTGCAGGCACATTATGCTGCTTTTCAGTCCTCCTCCCCAGCAGTGGCTGGGATTTAGGCACACAGTGTGAGAAACATGGGAGTGAATGCCAGTGGCCTGGCCTCCTTCTCTCCTTCAGGAAGAGCAGGAGTATGCGGCTCTATCGCTATCTCTGCTCTTCTGACATTCTCAATCAATATTTCCAGCAACCTCTTGTATCTCCTGCATTTTCAAAAAGGTTTGGAGACGTGAGCGGGCAGAGTAAGATTATTTCTCTGCACATAAATATTCCATGCTTCATATAACAGAAAAATGGCACCATTGTGTGTCCTACTGTCAGAGGCAGACTCCCTCTCTCTGCCATCACTCCTCAAAGCTGTCCCTGGTCTTTGGGTATTTATTTACACTAGATAAGCAAAGCGGTCATCGGCTGCAATGTCTGTACTTTGCCATGCAAACTTCCATAGTCCCTAGAGAAAGCTGGGTGAAGCAATTCACAAGCAGTTATTCAACAATGAGAGCTGGGCTAAAGAAGAGTTACATAAGATAAATGTGAAGGATATGAGGAACCTCTCTGCCAGTGCACTATAGACTTCTCTTCAGAAGAGGGCGCTGTCTGATCTAATGGCCAAAGTCAACAGTTTCCCAACCTGCACTTTGGGGAGCCCCGCCATTGCACATATTTGTTCTATTCCAGCACTAGCACAGTACACCTGATTCATCAGGAATGGGCTGGTCGGTTAAATCACAAGCTGAATCAGAAGTGTTGGAGCTGGAATAGAACAATTGTGTGCAATGGCTGGGGGTCCCCTACTGGGGTGGGAAACGTTAACGTACAGTATTTGACCCTCTACTTTATACCGTGTTCACACTACATCTTACCAGATGTTCTGCATACAGATGTAGGATCTTAATTTGATCACCCTGTTATAGGAGAACTCTCCTGCAATGCAGGACATTAAAAACTTGTAGTGTATTTGAAGTTTTAAAAGGTTTCTAAAGTTTGTAATTTCCACTTTGAGATTAAAGACTTGATTTTCCCTTACGAAAAATGTATGAACCCCTGCAAAAATGTCCATGAATTATAATTTCCTGTTGCTGCAGGATTCCTTTCCTGCTGTAGCAAGCTGACTCAAATTAAGATCCTATGTCTATATGAAATTATCCATACACGTATACATTTAAGATTAGTTCTCGCTAATGCGCACATAAACTTGCGGCCCTGAGATTTACATCACACTGTCAAATTTGACGTAATCTGCCCATTTGAAATATAGGTGTAAGTACATCCCTTAAATCTCAGCTGTTTTAGCAGCACACACAGCTGTAATCACGATGTTAAGATAGAGATGTATAAGGGTGATAGTAGGATATATAGCGTACATTCCATCACCATACATTACATCCACTGAATCTCTGTAAGGAAACTGAATGCAATAGGACCAGGTACAGTGGCACTTTCCTTTGACATCAGTAGGAAGAGCTGAGAGGGTGCCATGTCTACGAGACGTCATCGTGTGACCCCGTGTGTCTGTCCGTCATCAGGCCTGATCATGGGATATGGTTAGTCACCCTGGCTCTGCCCATGGATTACACACCCTAATCCACCAGCCATGTAGTCTGCATCCACCCCCTGGTAGTTTAGCAGCTAAACACAGCCTGTTCAGACACTGTCAGTTTTCCTACCTGGGCCTTGTCACGTCAGTGCTGGTCATTCAGTCCCTTTCACCCACAGGATCCAAATAGTCAGTACTAGCAGAGGGAGGCTAATCTCTATCAAGGAGTTGCCCTGAGGTGATCAAGCGCTCAGTTCAGGACAGAATCAGGACATGTACTACGTAGGCTACAGTAGCAGAGAGCTGTTTAAGTGGGAATTTGAGGGGTGATCTGGGGGTCATTGGAAATTGTTAGGCTTTTACTATTACCTGCTATTAAGATAACTGGCAAATCTGTAAAGCACAATTAGAATTAGGCATTAATAGAAACAGATTGGTGGGGAGTGGGAACAGATCAACTTTATGTATAGTTGGATCAATAGATTAGCAGGCAGATCGAAACCTCTTAAGGATCCGCCCCTTTTTTTACATTTTCACCTAAAATGACATACCCAAATCTACCTGTAGCTCAGGCCCTGAAGCAAGGATATAGTTTGTGGAAAAGTGAAAGGAATATAGGAGATTATAACACAATAGATCTTGTAAAAGATAATACAAAGAAAAGCCAACCGTTCTTTTGTATTTTTTTTTGTACCATCATCTTTGAAATGCAAGAGAAAGGCCATAATGTATTATTCCAGCCCAGGTGCAATTTAGATTTTGGCCATGAGATGGCAGCAGTTTATGTGCACCGTTTAGACTGATCTGATGAACCATTGTATTTCTGTTAAAAATGTTGAATCAAGACTGCCCAAATGTGCCTAATTTGTTTATCAATAACTTTTCATGTTCAAAATTGTACACACTCCTCAAACAATAGCATGGTATTATTTCACTGTAATAGCTACTGTAAATTTGACTAACAAAGATTAACAAGAATTTAAGCTTTCTGCCAATATCAGATATGTCTATGTCCTGGGAAATTTTCCTGTTACTTACAACCTCATGCTAATCGCATTAGCCTACATTAGCTCAAGCGTCCCGTGGAAGGAACAATGATCCCGAAGATGTGAGAGAGTGTAGAGGAGTAGTGAGAGGTGGAGATTAGAGAGAGCCTATCCAGGGAGTCTTACTGTGTAAATTAACAAAAGGTAGTAGTGGAATCTGCTCCCACAGTACCAGTGGAGGCTGCTGAGGGGAGGACGGCTCATAATAATGGCTGGAACGGAGCAAATGGAATGGTCCGTGTGTTTGATGTATTTGATACCATTCCACTGATTTCGCTCCAGCCATTACCACAAGCCCATCCTCCCCAATTAAGGTGCCACCAACCTCCTGTGTAATGTACAGTAGCGTACCCCAGACCATGGCATGTTCCTGGGCCGCTTTAAAGCCCCATGCAGTGTCTTTTTCAATGTATTTTTAAATCATCACTGTATCACATGAAAATAACGACAAATATATTTGTATCATTTATTACCCTGAGCCTCCTTTTGCTATTGATTAGGATGTCTCATTGTGTGGGCGTGTTGATACAAATTTAAATATATTTTCATACACATCCCTGATTGGTGGATAGGATCATCCCTGCTTACTCCTTCAAATTAGGAACAAGACAACTGGTCATTGGTCTGAATAATTAGATCAGATTATGATTTAATGCTGTTGGCCAAAAACTGCATCCCACCTGAACAGGCTGAAACTCCAAACATTTTTTCAATAATCTCTTACTCTTAAAGGGCATTATAATATTTTTCACAATTTCAGAGTGTTTTTTACACCTCATAGTGTGGAGATATCATAAAATAAACAGGTAAATCATGTTTTTGACTGCACTGTCCCTTTAACACGGGTGACCACTATTTACCCTGTAGATAGTGTGCAAAACATTACTGAGTTGCACCCCCTTTGGCTCTCAGAACAGCCTCAATTCATTGGGGCATGGACTCTACAAGGTGTTGAAAGCGTTCCACAGGGATGCTTGCCCATGTTGACGACAATGCTTCCCACAGTTGTGTCAACTTGGTTGGATGTCCTTTAAGTGGTGGACCATTCTTGATTCACACGGGAAACTTTTGAGCATGAAAAACCCAGCAGCGTTGCAGTTCTTGACACACTCAAACTGGTGCACCTGGCACCTACTACCATACCCCGTTCAAAGACACTTAAATATTTTGTCTTGCCCATTCACCCTCTGAATGGCACACATACACAAACCATGTTCTCTCAAGGCTTAAAAATTATTCTTTAACCGATCTCTTCCCCTTCATCTATACTGATTGAAGTGGATTTAACAAGTGACATTATAAGGGATCATAGCTTTCACTTGGATTCACTTAGTCAGTCTATGTCATGGATAAAGCAGGTGTTCCTAATGTTTTGTACACTCAGTGTATTTGGTATTAAATGTTTTATTTTAACTTACTCACTACAAAGTCAAATGTAAACTCCTAAACCCCTGCATGTATATCTCATCTGGTCTGTGCAGTGCTGGAGGCTGCTGGTGGTGGATCCCAGTAGTGGGGCCCATGGTGGGAGGAGTGGTGGGAGCCGCCGTTTACTTCCTGTTCATCGAGCTGCACCATGCCGAGCCTGAGAAACAGGAGGAGAACAACATCAAGGACAAATACGAGATGGTCACCCTGAGTTAGACAAAGAGGCCATGAGCACCAATGGTACTGAGGCTTGGCAGCTTCCTACCCCTTTAACCCTCAACAGGCTAAACATTCACCTCAATGAGGCCACACTTGACACAACCTTCTCCGCTTGCACTAGAGTAATTTCCTCTGTCTAAGGGACCTGAGGTCAGGTCTCAGTCTCTGCACTCTCATGGACAGGTCCGCTGAAAGAATGCCAGTTGAGCCAACACATAAAAAACACAAACAGTATGTAATGTTAAATTCACAATCACAAGCTGAGATCTCAGGCATGTTTACTAGCCCATGACATCATCATCAGGTGTTCAGACTATCCATTCTACTCTGAGGATAGTTCCTGAGTACAGTGATTTTTAAGAATTTACATTGCATTTCTTGTTTGTACTCTCTCTCGTGGAGCACAGAACTGTGTATCGTGACACAGCATCACTTCTAAATAATTTTTATCTGAATTTTATTTCCTCGTATATAACGTTCCTGCTGTCGTGTGCACACATTTTCATAGAAGCATGAGTAGGGAAGCCTAGTATCTACAGTACCATTGGACATGTTTTAATAAACAAAATACTGCATGAAGAGTCCAATGAGAGATAGTTTACCCCACTGGCCAATGGCCATATGGGAATGTATAAAAATTGTTTGTTTATCGTAATCAATACGTTATTCCTCCAATGATGTGACTAGGATTTAACCACTGAGGAACTCCTACATTATGACCTATAGTGAACTGGACAATAACAGATAACATCAGTGCAACTTCCAAGAATAGAGCCCTTCAACTCAGACAAAAACACTCAAATGAACCAAATGATGTTATTTAGCCATGGGTGGGCAGAGCAACATGGATGGGCAGAGGAACATGGGTGGACAGAGGAACATGGGTGGACAGAGGAACATGGGTGGACAGAGGAGCATGGGTGTGCAGAGGAACATGGGTGGGCAGAGGAACATGGGTGTGCAGAGGAACATGGGTGTGCAGAGGAACATGGGTGGGCAGAGGAACATGGGTGGGCAGAGGAACACTAGTTCCCTATTCCCAAAAGAGCCCTCACCAATGGAACACATAGCATTTTATAACCTGTATGTGGCTTACTACTGAACCAGATATAATTCGTAAGGAATAATAAAGCTCTTTAGAAATTATTTTCTATATTACTTAGTGGTTTAGTTGCTGTAGTTTCTTATTGTAGTTCATTTTTTGTTTAAAACAATTGCTACATGTACTTTGGATGACTACATGATGCTAGCTTGATTCTCCTGAGATTCAACCTTTGGATGACTACATGATGCTAGCTTGATTCTCCTGAGATTCAACCTTTGGATGACTACATGATGCTAGCTTGATTCTCCTGAGATTCAACCATTGGAGGAGTACAATGTTTTATGGCTGTTGTTTTTTTGTTGCTTCACTTGGCTTAAGAAAAGATAAAAGGCACTTTTCCTCACACCATTTTTCTCAGATGCTATTTGATAAAAGTGACTTGTTTGTGAAGGTCATTTTGTAATTTATACAACTGTAATGTAGATTTGACAAAAATACATATTTCATGTGTATTTCTTTCTTACTTACTGTCTTGATCAATCAATCCACATGATTAATGGTCTACTGATTAAGGGAAGTAACAGACATTCAATGAGAAACTGTCACTAACCACTGTGGTCCACTAGCACTGGAATAAGTGCATTGGTAGTAACTGGAAGGTATTCAATATTACCCGTGTATGCAATCCTAAAAATAACAGGCCAGAAAACCGGTCACGATCACTAACTACAACCACTTAGTCACCCAGCGCAGTTTGGAGTGAATAAAACATTTTAAAAAGGCAGCAATCGGAAATGCTTATGTAATGTCATGAAGAATAGATAAGGCATGATTTCTCTCTCTCTCTCTATCTATCTCTTTAGGCCTGGTTTGTTGCCTCCCCTCTGCAGAGTTCATCTCACTGTATGTGTGAATAACAGACAGAGCACTAGGACACTCACAGTGGATCATGCCAGCTCACATACTGTACTCACAGAGAAAATAACTCTTTAAATTCAGTTTCAACTGGCAGCATCAGTCCCTACCTATACACCTCCCTTTAAATCACAAATACAGGTTTGAGTTTAGTTTGAGTTTATTTTATTTTTACAGGGACAGTGCACATTAATCAACTTTTCAATAAAAATGCTGGTTTTAGCCAGCCGGCTACTTTTCAACCGCAGTCCCTGGGCAGGTTATTAAAAACAATTACAATATAGACAATAGCAACATAGGACAAACAAGACATAGCATACAGACAGAGCAACATAGGACAAGCAAGACGTAGCATACAGACATAGCAACATAGAACAAAAAGCAGCAAGACAAAATTCATAAAAGCAACAAAGGGTTTTCCACACCTCACAAGCTACAGACAACAGACAACATGGAAAGTCGGCAACACACAGCTAGGGACCATGTTCACAAATCTGATTGACCTTTAGCCATGTCTTCAAGCATTTTGTGAAAGTGTTATATGTGGTGCAGTTAGGTGTGTCTGATGGCAGTGTATTTCAGACATGGGAAGCTCTCACAGAGAACACGGATTTACTAAAGGTGCTTTTGCTTAAGGGAACTAACTATACAGTCACCTCTCATGGCAGACCTTGTGGATCTGCTGCCATATGTTTGGGTTTTCTGTTTAACAAAAATACTGAGTGGAGGGGGAGCCAGGCCATTTAGGATCTTGAATACAAGACATGCATCGATGGATTGCACAAGATTTTCCCAACCCAGGAGCTCTTGCTTTCTGAGGATGTAACAGTGATGGTGGCTATTGGGCTTCCTATAAAGCACTTTGAGAGCCTGTTTGTAGACAGACTGAAAAGGTCTTAATGTTGTACAGCAAGCTTGGGCCCAACTAGTCAAGCAGTATGTTAAGTGGGGGAGTATCATAGATTTGAAGTACAGTTTTGCTACCTCTGTCGTCAAACAATTTTGTATAAATCGGAAATTAGCTAGGTTGAATTTGGTTATTTGAATTACATTTTTTCACGTGCTTTTTAAAAGAGAGGTTGGAATCAAGTATGATGCCAAGGTACTTAAAATCAGATACCACCTGGAGCTTCTCCCCTGACGCATAGACATCTGGCTCAGTAGCATCTGTTGCCCTCTTTGTGAAGAACATGCAAACAGTTTTTTCACATTGAGTTGCAAACACGAGTCACTGAGCCACTTTGTAACCTGGACCATTACAGTAGTGAGTTCTTGTGCAGCTTGTTGTTTGCTCTTTGCATGCACATACAGTGGGGCAAAAAAGTATTTAGTCAGCCACCAATTGTGCAAGTTCTTCCACCTAAAAAGATGAGAGAGGCCTGTAATTTTCATAATTTTCGGTACCATCGATGTGTCAACTTCTGTTTGTAGTGTCAAAACCGTTTGGGCTACAAACTAATGTGACCCCACTGTGGAAAGGGGAGACTGTCACAAACACAAAGTTGGCACATCCACTGTAAGACAAATGCCAGTTGTGCTCTATGACCCCCACCAGTGCCACAGGACTGGTCTGAAGGTAACTGGTTTAAACAAATTAAGGGAAGTATGAAGGTAGTTTTGTGACTATCCACAAAAAGGGGTTAAATATGTGTTTATGAATATGCTATTGAATGTGTTTCTCTGGGCTATAGTAGTAAAAGCCAAATGCAATATTTTATGAAATACTTGTAAAAAAATATATATATACAGTATATACCTAAAGGGTTCCTAAAATTCAAAATCAAATAGCTAAATGATTCATAGTATGACCATCTTAGAACAATTCCATATGTCAGCTCAGCAATATACTTTGTATCCCTCATTAACTCAGGTGTTTCCTTTATTTCGGCAGTTACCGGTACAATATACAGTGGGGCAAAAAAGTATTTAGTCAGCCACCAATTGTGCATGTTCTCCCACTTAAAAAGATGAGAGAGGCCTGTAATTTTCATCATAGGTACACTTCAACTATAACAGACAAAATTAGAAGAAAAAAAATCCAGATAATCACATTGTAGGATTTTTAATGAATTTATTTGCAGCCTGAGGGTTGTAGACTCCGTCTCATGCTACCACTAGAGTGAAAGCACCGCCAGCATTCAAAAGTGACCAAAACATCAGCCAGGAAGCATAGGAACTGAGAAGTGGTCTGTGGTCCCCACCTGCAGAACCACTCCTTTATTGGGGGTGTCTTGCTAATTGCCTATAATTTCCACCTGTTGTCTATTCCATTTGCACAACAGCATGTGAAATTTATTGTCCATCAGTGTTGCTTCCTAAGTGGACAGTTTGATTTCACAGAAGTGTGATTGACTTGGAGTTACATTGTGTTGTTTAAGTGTTTCCTTTATTTTTTGAGCAGTGTATAAACACCATGGGACCACGCAACCGTCATACCACTCAGGAAGGAGACGCGTTCTGTCTCCTAGAGATGAACGTACTTTGGTGCAAAAATTGCAAATCAATCCCAGAACAACAGCAAAGGACCTTGTGAAGATGCTGGAGGAAACAGGTACAAAAGTATCTATATCGACAGTAAAAACGAGTCGTATGTCAACATAACCTGAAAGGCCGCTCAGCAAGGAAGAAGCCACTGCTCCAAAACCGCCATAAAAAAAGCCAGACTACGGTTTGCAACTGCACATGGGGACAAAGACCATACTTTTTGGAGAAATGTCCTCTGGTCTGATGAAACAAAAATAGAACTGTTTGGCCATAATGACCATCGTTATGTTTGGAGGAAAAATGGGGAGGCTTGCAAGCCGAAGAACACCATCCCAAACGTGAATCACGTGGGTGGCAGCATCATGTTGTGGGGGTGCTTTGCTGCAGGAGGGTCTGGTGCACTTCACAAAATAGATGGCCTCATGAGGATAGGAAAATTATGTGGATATATTGAAGCAACATCAGTCAGGAAGTTAAAGCTTGGTCGCAAATGGGTCTTCCAAATGAACAATGACCCCAAGCAAACTCCCAAAGTTGTGGCAAAATGGCTTAAGGACAGCAAAGTCAAGGTATTGGAGTGGCCATCACAAAGCCCTGACCTCAATCCTATAGAAAATTTGTGGACAGAACTGAAAAGGCGCGTGCGAGCAAGAAGGCCTACAATCCTGACTCAGTTACACCAGCTCTGTCAGGAGCAATGGGTCAAAATTCACCCAACTTATTGTGAGAAGTTGTGGAAAGCTACCTGAAACGTTTGACCCAAGTTAAACAATTTCAAGGCAATGCTACCAAATATTAATTTAGTGTATGTAAACTTCTAACCACTGGGAATGTGATGAAAGAAATAAAAGCTGAAATAACTCATTCTCTCTACTATTATTCTGACATTTCACATTCGTAAAATAAAGTGGTGATCCTAACTGACCTAAGACAGGGAATTTTTACTCTGATTAAATGTCAGGAATTGTGAAAAACTGAGTTTAAATGTATTTGGCTAAGGTGTATGTAAACTACCGACTTCAACTTTATACAAACCCTGGATTGCTGATGCTGTGTATTGGCCATTGAGAGGCTTTGAAGCCACCGGTTGGCCATATTGACACTCCCCAGTAGGAGCAGTCCTCCATAGGAATGAATGGAATTCTACAGTATTTAAATTACATGTTTCAAGGACAAAATTACATGTATTTAAGTATTTTTGTTGTAGTGGGGATTGTAACATTAGTAATCTAAACAATGAATTTATGATTATTTTGTTTAGGTCAAATTATGTAATTTCAAAGTATGCATTAAGGTGTCTGTATTAGAATGAATGTGGCAAAAAACAAATGTAAATATGAATATAGCTTCCAAAATATTATTTTACTGTGGTTGGGAAGTGCCAAGATGGACGCACGGTGGCGTCAATACAGTGCCCCTGTCAGTCATCTAGAGTTGTGAAATTGTTAGATATTACTTGTTAGATATTGCTGCACTGTCAGAACTAGAAGTACCAGTATTTCTCTACACCTGCAATAACATCTGCTAAACATGTGTATGTGACCAATACATTTTGATTTAGTGTACATTATGTTAAAAAGTTTGGAGTCACTTAGAAATGTACTTGTTTTTGAAAGAAAAGCACATTTTCCATCCATTAAAATAACATAAAATAGATCAGAAATACAGTGTAGACATTGTTAATGTTGTAAATGACTATTGTAGTTGGAAACGGCTGATTTTTTTATTGAATATCTACATAGGCGTACAGAGGCCCATTATCAGCAACCATCACTCCTGTGTTCCAATGACACGTTGTGTTAGCTAATCCAAGTTAATCATTTTAAAAGGCTAATTGATCATTAGAAAACCCTTTTGCAATTTTGTTAGCACAGCTGAAAACTTTTGTGCTGATTTTTTTTTAAAACTGGTCAACTTTAGACTAGTTGAGTACCTGGAGCATCAGCATTTGTGGTTTCGATTACAGGCTCAAAATGGCCAGAAACCAATAACTTTATTCTGAAACTTGTCAGTCTATTCTTGTTCTTAGAAATGAAGGCTATTCCATGCGAGAAATTGCCAAGAAACTGAAGATCTCATGCAACGCTGTGTACTACTCCGTTCACAGAACAGCGCAAACTGGCTCTAACCAGAATAAAAAGAGAAAAGAGGAGTGGGAGGCGCCGGTGCACAACTGAGCAAGAGGACAAGTACATTAGAGTGTCTAGTTTGAGAAACAGACGCCTCACAAGTCCTCAACTGGCAGCTTCATTAAATAGCAAAACACCAGTCTCAACGTCAACAGCTAAGAGGCGACTCTGGGATGCTGGCCTTCTAGGCAGATTTCCTCTGTCCAGTGTCTGTGTTCTTTTGCCCATCTTAATCTTTCCTTTTTATTGGCCAGTCTGAGATATGGCTTTTTCTTTGCAACTCTGCCTAGAAGGCCAGCATCCCGGGGGTTGTGTCTTCACTGTTGATGTTGAGATTGTTGTTTAACTAACATAACGCTAACACAAATTAGCTAACACAACGTGCCATTGGAACACAGAAGTGATGGTTGCTGATAATGGGCCTCTGTATGCCTATGTAGATATTCCATAATAAATCTGCCGTTTCCAGCTACAATAGTAATTTACAACATTAACAATGTCTACACTGTATTTCTGATCAATTTGATGTTATTTTTAATGGACAATTAATGTGCTTTTCTTTCAAAAACAAGGACATTTGTAAGTGACCCCAAACTTTTGAAAGGTAGTGTATATTTCAATCATTGGTGACTGTAAAATGACCAATTCTGATAGTAAAGATACTAACAGTGCTAGTTAGATGTAAAATAGATTACTGTTGTGACGGATCTACTACAATACTATCATTGTTGTGGCTGAAATGACAACAATGTGGAGGGAGAGTTTGGCGAAAATAAAACAAACACTGTGCATATAAAATATAAACACTTTTTTTTAAAATAGGTATAAAAGATTCATATTAATATAAAATATGAATATAAAATATACAAAAAATACAGTAAGTTGTATGAACAAAACAAATCTACCATCTCTAAGGACTGTTTCCCAACTCATATTTCTAGCAATCACAAATGAAAGCTGGATTACATCATCACCACAAAAAGTTATACTGTATATTGGGCAGTGTCTCTAGTCTAGTGTCCACTCATGGTCAAACTAGACAAGGAATACACAGATTCTAGTCACAAGTTAACACTTACCAGAACAAAAAATCAATGCAGTGGGTGAGTGGGCAGGGGAATCAATTCCTAAATCAATGAGTTTGAACCCTGTGCTGTTCAATAATCAGGTATGTATGAAATGCACATGCATGACAATGCTTGTTCTACCACTCTATACACAATAATCTGCTGTTGTACTTCAAAACACATTAATGTCAAATATAAAATCATAAAACATTATACCTTTTTTCCTCTGTCATTACTCTGCATTGACCATGTTTGTATTTTTTAAAAATTTGTAGTGGACCCGAAGCCTGTCCTGAGAATGAAGATGCCTCACATTACCAGCACAGTCTTCAAGCTCTACTCTGATGGTGCTAAAGACATGGAGGACTGGTGCACGGTGGAGGCTTTCAGACCTCATACTCAGACCTCCTGTGGTTTCAACAGCAGTCATCCACTCATTATCATCACCCACGGATGGTCGGTACGGCCTGTTCTCTCCACTCCTCCTGGCTCAACTAGTGATGACACGTACACAACATGGCCATTGGCTCCTATGAAAAAACATCACAAATGGACGGTAGATGATATACAGTGGAGGGCCAGATATAATTTGGTGGCAGTTCTCCTTATTTTACTCAGTTGTTGTTCTGCACTTCAGATGCAGGCCGGTAAATGTGATGGAAACTGTAGTAAGTTGGGGGGGATGAAGTTATATAGATTTGCTATGGTCCCTTACAACAAAACGTGAGTCAAATGAGTAAGGTTGCAAAGCTACAGGTGAATTACAAAGTTACCGGAATCTTCTATCATTTTGGTAATGAACAGGTAATATATGGTAACTTTTGTAATTTATACATTAATAACTTCATATATATGTTTTATATTTGTGTCCATATTATCCATGAGTTTCAAGAATGATAAAAAAATAAAAATAAAAAATATGAAAAAAGCATCTAATCAGCAATGACATTATTTTTCAATTAACTCTGCAACTCTTCCAACTATTTATTTTTTCACAACTGCTACCAGTTTGGCGACAAAATACATATTGACATATTTAAGTAAATAAAAATAAATAAAATTATATTTCATGCTGAAACCCTCATATTAAACACCAATGGTATTCACTAAGTTGATGGTTTAAATGTATGATACTGTTTAACAGGTTTGTATTTTAAAACTATGTTATTTGATTATTTGATATATTTGACATGTGATAAGGCCACATAGAGGGACAGAAATAATTATGTACACCTGTGATAATCTGGAGTACCCAAAAAGGCCACTAGATGTCATCTGATAAAATTCCCCCCAAAAACCTTGAAAGTTACCAAAATTCTGTGAGTTTACTGGTAAACGTAGAAGGATTCCAGTAAGATACCCTCCCTTTGCAACCCAACAAATGAGACTACAACCCATTTCTCATTTTCCAAGATAAACGCTCTGATGGAGAGCTGGGTGCCCGTTCTTGCTTCTGCTCTGAAGACCAGTCTACCCTAACGCAGCCAAGAACACTAGGGCAGTGGGGAAAGACAGCATTCCTGCTACAGTGGCTGCAGGTGAGAGTCAGAAAAGTGTTCAACGTGTTCAACAAGGACTGTCATTGCAAAGTACTGTTTGTGTGACAGAAATGTGAAGAAAGTTCTTTAGGAGATATAATGTCTCCTACAAAAGACAATAATGCCACATCACCTCCTTTTCACATCAACACTAAAATAGTGATCTTTGTGTGTCAGGATTTTTACCAGTTTCCTGCAGAGAACGTTCATCTGATTGGATACAGTCTTGGTGCTCACATCTCTGGATTTGCTGGAAGCTACCTGGGAGGACCTGGAAAGATTGGACGAATCACCAGTGAGACTTTCTACTCTCTGTAAATATTTTGTCACACCATTTCCTGGCTAAATAATGCATTAGAGTACAATTCTTATAGAAGTATCCAAGTCTAATGGCACTCTGGTGAAAAGCCTGAGATCCGTTGTGTTTCTTTGTCCAGGTCTGGATCCAGCAGGTCCCCTGTTTGAGGGCATGGCAGCATCAGACAGACCTACACTCAAGAATGCATGGGGCTGAGTGTGGTAATCAAGCAGCCTGTGGCACATGTTGACTTCTACCCCAACGGGGGTGACTTCGAACCAGGATGCCACCCTTTCCAGAGCTTAATGGAACACATCGCCTTGCATGGAATCAATGGTGAGTCTGTCACAGTGGTGGAGTGGGGAAGGGAGAGTAATTTGGCATATAGAAAAATATTGGTAGGGTATATTAAGGGGAAGAGCTATTTTTGATCAAAGTAAACCATTACCATTTACCTTGCAGAGAGACACAAACTAAAATAATAAAGCAGTATTGTGTGAAAGCAGTGCCTCATCTTATATTCACGCTGCTATACTGAATATGAATAGAATTCCCAATAGTCCGAAATAAGTGGTGGTGGGATTTCAGGGGATTCAATCAAAACGTTTTTTTTCTTAGATGAAAGACAGAAGCACATTAAAGCATCTGTCATCCTCATGAGTTAATTAGCCAAATACGTCTCCCTCAGCCCTGTCCATCTACTCTGCATTCTGCCTCCAGGCTATGATGAGAACTCCTCAGGAGAAGCAGGCCCGAAGACAGGTCTCAGATCAGTCTGCTCACAATCATAAAGAGGTAGACAGGCCTTTTTACCCAGAGAAGTGACAGGACATCATCTGCTTTCGGGATAATGACCAATCCCCAAATAATGACCAACTAAAAAGTATAATCAGGATCTTGTTAAGGCGTAGTCTGTCTTCTGAGGAGAGGAAAATATTGAAGGCTGGAACAGATACAGTTCTGAATAGCCTCAGTCCCAGTTCGTTTAACCAGGGCTAGAATGATGCAGTGACCTGATCACAAAGGGAAACATTTGAGTCCAAAGTTTTAATGTTCAATTCATATGTGTTACAGTCTTATTACCTGCCCCCTTTTAAAATTCCACTCACATTTCCACTCTTTCTCTCCTAGGTTTTGAGCAGACAGTGAAATGTGCCCATGAGCGTTCATCGACTCCCTTCTGAACAAAGACAAGCAGATCCTGGCCTACAGATGCAGTGATGACAATGCCTTTGAGAAGGGTACCTGCCTGGACTGCCGCAAGAACAAATGCAACACACTGGGCTATAACGTCAGGAGGGTGCGCAGTGTCGCCGGCAAGAAGCTCTACCACAAGACCCGCTCTCACATGCCCTACAAACGTAAGTGCACACAATGGTGTCCCATGTCCCTTACAGACAAAACCCACTCTTCCATGTACTTAGGAAATACTGTAGAATGTCAGAACTTAACAAGCAGGAAAGCGTGTAGTTGGCACAGGCAGGAGCCTAGAGTAATACATGCTAAATTCATGGCATTGTACTGTACTGTACAAAACCAGTGTCACGACTTCCGCCGAAGTTGGCTCCCCTGCCTGTTCGGGCGGTGCTCGGCGGTCGTCGTCACCGTCCTACTAGCCACCATCGATCCCTTTTTCGTTTGTCTGTTGGTTTTGTCTTATTAGTTTCACCTGTGTGTATTTTAGTTTATTGACGTCCTTATTTATAGTAGGTTGTCCCGCCCTTGTTTCGTGCGGGATTGTTTTGGTTTCATGTATTTTAGTGAATACGTATTGTGTTATTTGCTCCGATATATCTTAATCCTGTGTTGGATTATTTCACCCTGTTTTCGGGTTTTCAGTGTTTGTTCCGGAGAATAAACTATCGACTCACTGCACCTGCTCTCTGCGCTTGATTCCACCTACCTTGTTAATACGTGACAGAATCCCGCACCACCCATGGAATCAGCAGGAGCAGCCGCGTCTCCTCTCCCATCGATGGAGGAGAGAGTCCTCCACCACACCAGCGTGCTCCATCGGATTGGTTCTGCCATGGACCAAATGATGGAGAGGATGGATCGATGGGAGAGGAGTGGTCTTCCCACATCATCGCTAGCACCCCCTTCTCCAGCACCTCCTGTTCCTGCGACCACATCTGGCTCCGGGGCTCTGCGGTTGACACTCCCACGGGAGTATGACGGAACGGCGGCTGGGTGCCAGGGTTTCCTCCTTCAACTGGAGCTATACCTGGCTACCGTGCGTCCTGCTCCCTCTGGAGAGGAGAGCGTGAGCGCCCTCGTCTCCTGCTTGACTGGGCGAGCCCTCGAGTGGGCCAACGCAGTATGGAATGGCCCGGACTCGGCGAGGGATAATTACCCAGAGTTCACCCGCCGATTCCGAGCTGTTTTTGACCATCCACCAGAGGGTCGGGCGGCGGGTGAACGGCTGTTCCACCTGCGGCAGGAGACGAGGAGCGCTCAGGACTTTGCTCTGGAGTTCAGGACCTTGGCCGCAGGAGCAGGATGGAACGACAGGGCCTTGGTCGACCATTTCAGATGCAGTCTCAGGGAGGACGTCCGCAGGGAGCTGGCATGTCGGGACACCACCTGCACACTGGATGAGCTCATTGACTTGGCTATCCGTCTCGACAATCTGCTGGCTGCTCGCGGGCGTTCGGATCAGGCCCTGTCGTTTCCACTTCCCAGCCCTCCTGCCCCTATCCCTATGGAATTAGGAGGGGCAGCTTCGAGGGAGACCGGAGGAGGAGTGTCCTCCTGCACCAGTTGTGGTCGACGAGGGCACACGTCAGACCGGTGCTGGAGGAACTCGTCTGGGAGTCGGGAGGGCAGGCGGAGCACTGCTCGATCACCCCAGGTGAGTAAGCACCAGACTCACCCAGAGCCTCCTGTCGGTCATGTGTATGTTTTGATTTCTTTCCCTGGGTTTTTTCCCTCTCTACAGCATAAGGCGCTAGTCGATTCAGGCGCAGCTGGGAATTTCATGGATCGTGGGCTTGCGTTAAGGCTAGGGATTCCCCTGGTGTCGGTAGATCAACCTTTCCCCGTGCACTCATTAGATAGCCGACCATTAGGGTCAGGAGTGATTAGGGAGGCTACGGTGCCACTGGACATGGTAACGCAGGGGGATCATAAGGAGCAGATTAGTCTGTTCCTTATAGATTCACCTGCGTTTCCGGTGGTGTTGGGGGTTCCCTGGTTAGCTCAACACAACCCGGTGATTTCCTGGCGACAGGGGGCTCTTAAGGGGTGGTCAGAGGAGTGTTCAGGTAGGTGTAGAGGAGTTGCCGTTGGTGCGACTACGGTGGAGAGTCCAGACCAAGTTTCCACCGTGCGCATTCCCTCTGAATATGCCGATTTGGCTATCGCCTTCAGTAAAAAGAAGGCGACCCAATTACCACATCATCGTCGAGAGGACTGCGTGATAAACCTTCTGGAGAACGCTGCACTTCCTAGGAGTCACGTGTATCCATTGTCCCAGGAGGAGACGGTAGCGATGGAAACATACGTTACTGAATCACTGAGACAGGGGTACATTCGGCCCTCCGCATCACCCGTCTCCTCGAGCTTCTTTTTTGTGAAGAAGAAGGATGGAGGTCTGCGTCCGTGCATTGATTATAGAGGTCTAAATTCCATCACAGTGGGGTTTAGTTACCCACTACCTCTCATCGCCACGGCGGTGGAATCATTTCACGGGGCGCGCTTCTTCACAAAACTGGACCTGAGGAGCGCGTATAATCTGGTGCGTATCCGAGGAGGGGATGAGTGGAAAACTGCATTCAGTACTACATCTGGTCATTATGAGTACCGCGTCATGCCATACGGGTTGAAGAATGCTCCAGCCGTTTTCCAATCCTTCGTAGACGAGATTCTCCGAGACCTGCTCGGGCAGGGAGTGGTAGTGTACATCGATGACATCTTGATCTATTCTGCCACACGCGCGGCGCATGTGTCTCTGGTGCGTAAGGTACTTGGGCGACTGCTGGAGCATGATCTGTATTGCAAGGCGGAGAAATGTGAGTTTTTCAAACAGTCCGTTTCCTTCCTGGGATATCGTATTTCCACCTCTGGGGTGGTGATGGAGGATGACCGCGTTACAGCCGTGCGTAATTGGCCGACTCCGACCACGGTGAAAGAGGTGCAGCGGTTTTTAGGGTTTGCCAATTACTACCGGAGGTTTATCCGGGGTTTTGGTCAGGTAGCTGCTCCCATCACCTCGCTGCTGAAGGGAGGACCGGTGCGCTTGCGCTGGTCAGCAGAGGCGGGCAGAGCATTCACTCGTTTGAAGGAGCTGTTCACCAATGCACCCGTGTTGGCGCATCCGGACCCCTCTTTAGCGTTCATAGTGGAGGTGGATGCGTCCGAGGCTGGGGTCGGAGCCGTGCTGTCCCAACGCTCGGGCGTGCCACCCAAACTTCGCCCTTGTGCCTTTTTTTCGAGCAAGCTCAGCCCAGCGGAGCGAAACTATGATGTGGGGGACCGGGAGTTGTTAGCTGTAGTCAAGGCTCTGAAGGTGTGGAGACATTGGCTTGAGGGGGCTAAACACCCCTTTCTCATCTGGACTGACCATCGTAATCTCGAGTATATCCGGGCAGCGAAGAGAATGAATCCACGTCAGGCTAGATGGGCCATGTTTTTTACCAGATTCCGGTTTACCCTCTCATACCGGCCCGGCTCCCAAAACACCAAGGCCGACGCGCTGTCCCGCCTCTATGATACCGAGGAGCGGCCCGTTGAGCTAACTCCCATCATTTCACCGTCATGTCTCGTGGCACCGGTGGTATGGGAGGTGGACGCAGAGATAGAGGGGGCCTCACGGTCAGAGCCGGCCCCCCCCAACTGTCCAGTAGGAACCCAGTACGTACCGAGGGGGGTCCGGGACAAGCTGATTCGGTGGGCTCATACTCTCCCCTCCTCGGGTCATCCGGGCATCGAGAGGACAGTGCGGAGTCTGAGAGGGAGATACTGGTGGCCCACGCTAGCTAAAGACGTGAGATTTTATGTCTCCTCCTGCTCCGTGTGTGCTCAGAGCAAGGCTCCTCGGCACTTGCCTAGAGGGAAATTACAACCCCTCCCCGTTCCACAACGGCCGTGGACACACTTATCGGTGGACTTTCTTACCGACCTTCCCCCGTCCCAGGGAAGTACTACAATCCTGGTCGTTGTGGATCGGTTTTCTAAGTCCTGTCGTCTCATCCCGTTGCCCGGTCTCCCTACGGCCCTGCAGACTGCTGAGGCCTTGTTTACCCATGTCTTCCGGCACTATGGGGTGCCTGAGGACATCGTTTCTGATCGGGGTCCCCAATTCACGTCCAGAGTATGGAGGGCGTTTATGGAGAGACTGGGGGTCTCGGTCAGCTTAACCTCAGGTTTTCACCCCGAGAGTAATGGGCAGGTGGAGCGCGTAAATCAAGAGGTGGGCAGGTTTCTGCGGTCCTATTGCCGGGACCGGCCTGGTGAGTGGGCAAGGTATGTTCCCTGGGCTGAACTAGCTCAGAACTCCCTACGCCACTCCTCAACTAACTTGTCTCCTTTTGAGTGTGTGTTAGGTTACCAGCCGGTCCTGGCTCCATGGCATCAGAGCCAGACCGAGGCTCCTGCGGTGGAGGAATGGGTACAGCGCTCCAAGGACACATGGAAAGCCGTTCAGGACTCACTACGGTTAGCGGGCGAACGGCAGAAGAGGAGCGCTGACCAACACCGCAGTGAGGCCCCCGTGTTTGCACCGGGGGACAGGGTCTGGCTCTCGACCCGGAACCTGCCCCTCCGCCTGCCCTGTCGGAAGCTGGGGCCGCAGTGTGTGGGGCCGTTTAAAGTCCTGAGGAGAATAAACGAGGTGTGTTACAGGTTACAACTTCCTAGGTATTACCGTATTAACCCCTCGTTTCATGTGTCTCTCCTCAGGCCGGTGGTGGCTGGTCCCCTGCAAGAAGGTGAGGTGCCTGAGGTCCCTCCGCCCCCCCTGGACATCGAGGGGTCCCCGGCGTACACAGTTCGGGGCATTCTGGATTCGAGACGCCGGGTGGGGGGCCTACAGTACCTCGTGGACTGGGAGGGGTACGGTCCGGAAGAGAGATGCTGGGTTCCGGTGAGGGACATTTTGGACCCTTCTCTCCTGAGTGATTTCCACCGCCTCCACCCGGATCGCCCAGCACCTCGTCCTCCGGGTCGTCCTCGAGGACGGTGGCGGCGCGCTGCGGGGGCCGCGCGTCAGGGGGGGGGTACTGTCACGACTTCCGCCGAAGTTGGCTCCCCTGCCTGTTCGGGCGGTGCTCGGCGGTCGTCGTCACCGTCCTACTAGCCACCATCGATCCCTTTTTCGTTTGTCTGTTGGTTTTGTCTTATTAGTTTCACCTGTGTGTATTTTAGTTTATTGACGTCCTTATTTATAGTAGGTTGTCCCGCCCTTGTTTCGTGCGGGATTGTTTTGGTTTCATGTATTTTAGTGAATACGTATTGTGTTATTTGCTCCGATATATCTTAATCCTGTGTTGGATTATTTCACCCTGTTTTCGGGTTTTCAGTGTTTGTTCCGGAGAATAAACTATCGACTCACTGCACCTGCTCTCTGCGCTTGATTCCACCTACCTTGTTAATACGTGACAACCAGGAATAACATTTTGCATAAGAGCTTTCTGGAACATGAGTCCATGGTCAATCACTTTTAAAGTCTCATGGGAAGAGACGAGCAGGGAATTGTAGGCATGTTACATTGTTTGATGCAAGACCATATTAGTTTGATGCAAAGACCATATTAGTTGGAACACACTTTGGTCAATATATGCCATGACAAGGTCTCACTAGGAAATAAGGTTCTAGGGTCTATCAGATCAAGGGGACAGTTTTTGGTATCTGTATAAGCACTTTGTGACATCTGCTGATGTAAAAAGGGCTTAATAAAATACACTTGATTGATTGATATGATGAGGTAAAGTCTCTGGAACTTTGGTAAGGGTGTAGTGACAGGAGCTTAGAAATCTGAGACTGTGGCTTTATTGAAAAAGACTTAATCTGCTGTGAAGCACAGCCAATAAGAGCCACTTTAAAGTTTCTCCTCTGAAGCCAATGAGGCAGTTAAAGTCCTATCCCAGTCTCCTTTTCAACCTTTATTTAACTAGGTAAGTTAGTTAAGATAAAATTCTTATTTACAATGACAGCCTACCAGAGAACAGTGGGTTAACTATCTTGTTCAGGAGCAGAACGACAAATGTTTACCTTATCAGCTCGGTGATTCGATCCAACAACCTTTTTGGTTACTGGCCCAACGCTCGAACTACTAGGCAACCTGCCGCTGACATCAACACCATCCTGACACCAACAACATCCTGACACCAACACCATCCTGACACCAACACCATCCTGACATCAACACCAACCTGACACCAACAACATCCTGACACCAACACCATCCTGACACCAATAACATTCTGATATCAACACCATCCTGACACCAACACCATCCTGACATCAACACCAACCTGACACCAACAACATCCTGACACCAACAACATCCTGACATCAACACCAACCTGACGACAACACCATCCTGACAACAACACCATCCTGACAACAACACCAACCTGACACCAACAACATTCTGACACCAACAACATCCTGACATCAACACCAACCTGACAACAACACCATCCTGACAACAACACCATCCTGACATCAACACCAACCTGACAACAACACCATCCTGACAACAACACCATCCTGACACCAACCACAAGCTTCGGGGTCTGGAAAGTGTTGCTACAGCATATTACAGCACTGCACTCATCTCTATCACACACATAGACAGACACTACCTAACGGTGAGATGCATGCGTGTGTACAGCAGGCTTTGCAGGTATGTGTGGAGTTTGTGTGCGTGTATGTGTGAGAGGGCATGTGTGTGTGAGCAGTAGGTGAGTCTGTAACAGTAGCTGGTGTGTGTTATGTCAGGGTGTTTGTCGGTCTGTGTGTAGGTGTGTGTGTTGGGTGGTGTGTCAGTGTGTGTGTAGGGTGTGTAGGTGTGTGTTATGTCAGGGTGTATGTAGGTGTGTGTGTTGGGTGGTGTGTCAGTGTGTGTGTAGGGTGTGTAGGTGTGTGTTATGTCAGGGTGTGTGTAGGTGTGTGTGTTGGGTGGTGTGTCAGTGTGTATGTAGGGTGTGTGTAGGTGTGTGTTATGTCAGGGTGTGTGTAGGTGTGTGTGTAGGGTGTGTAGGTGTGTGTTATGTCAGGGTGTATGTAGGTGTGTGTGTAGGGTGTGTAGGTGTGTGTTATGTCAGGGTGTATGTAGGTGTGTGTGTAGGATGTGTAGGTGTCTATAAGTGTAACATTCTCTACCGTCTCTCTACTGGCCTCTCTGATTAGAGCATGAAACTCTGCCTCCTGCCAGTCTGGCCCCACCCAGAAGCTGATTTCATAAACAAAGCTCTGTGGAAACAGGGAGAATGGATGGAACGGTTGCTCTGGCAATGGGCAGGAAGGGGTTGAGGAAGCGGGGGTCAGGTGACCAGAGCAGGCGCCAGTCAGGCAGGGAGTAGACCAGTGACGCCAGGAGGTCAAGGTTCAGACACACACTGACATCATCAGTGAGGTCATCAGCCCACAGCCAGTCTAGCTGTCTCATTGGCTCGGCCGCCAGCCACAGAGACCCCTGCTCCTCAGCCAGGGAGCCCGTAGGGGGTCAGCAGATGCTCCAGACTCCACCCCAGGTCAGGGATTGACTGAGAGGCTTTGAGCCATGCTCCCCAGAGGAGGAGCTGGTGGAAGGCAGGCGGGGACCAGGGACTGATGTGAACTCTCTGAAAGACAAGGCCACTCACACCATGCAGAACCTCCTCTCTCTGTATTCTCTCTCCTCTCTCAGTAGGGGGGGGGGGGGGGGCTATGTAACCATGGAGACAGGCCACTCCCTCTCCAGGGCCTGAACCAGAAAGTCCTGAACCAACCTGACGGGATGATTAGAACTAGGAGGAGAGAAAATCCCTATGTATGTAATGTGATAGTTCAGCAGGTATGTGGTAGGTCAGTGTGCGTCCTCCCAGAATGCGCTTCATTTATCAACTGATTTACTTAATAAAAGGCACATCTTAATATGTGGTCCAAGTATCCTCATGACATGGCAAAAGTTGGGGTGTGGGCCTTTCGTATTTTGTTCTCTATTACTCCTCTATTGTTCCCTCAAGTAAGGGGGAGGCCGATGACACCAGCGTGCACCATCAGACCAACTCCTTGAATGGCCTACTCCTTGAAGTTTGCAGTTTTGTCTAGAAAACACTATTTTGCTTAAAACATCATTTGTTTACCCTTAAGTGATTACTGTATTTATAAGTGGGATATTATTTTTCAACAGGAAAAGTTTAAAAATATCTGGAGTGCGTCTTTAAGTATTGTAGCTGTGGCCCTGATATGAGCTGAGTTTTCATGCAGACAGTACACTGGGGCTAAAGTGTTCAAGTCTCTACATGCAGTGCCAAGTGAATGTCTACACACCCCTTGCACAGTCTTCAAATTTTGCTGCCTTAAAATTACATCTAAAAAGTGATTAAATGAGATTTTTTTTCCCTAAAGATGTACTCCACATTTTCAAAGTGAAAGAATATTTAAGGACATAAAAAATGAAGATGTCTTGATTGTGTATGTCTTCACATCCCAGAGTTATACTTGGTGGAAACACCTTTGGCAGCCATCACAGCTGTTAATAATTTTGAATAAGATTCTACCAACTTCGCACAACTCTTAGGGCAACATACATCCATTGTTTTTGACAGAACTGCTCAAACTCAGTAAACTTGTTTGGGAATCATTGATGGACAGAAATATTTAAACTTTGTCTCTGATTTTCAAGCAAATTTAAGTTAGAATGTAGACTGGACAAGGAACGTTCAACACCTCTGGAAAATCCATTTGGTGTGTCTTTGGCATTAACATTTGTGTAACATTTGTGTGTTATATATTCAGAAAACTGACACAGGGTTTCCGCTAACTTTTTATCTGGGCTTTGCTGCTTTCATATGTCTTTTGATCCTGACAAACTCCCCAGTCCCTGCAGGTGACAAACATACCCATAACATGATGCTGCCAAATATATATTGGGTGTTCCTGAATGGTCCAGTCTCAGCCCTGACTTAAATCTGCTTGAAAATCAGAGACAAGGTTTGAATATTTCTGCCCATCAATGATTCCCATCCTAATTTACTGAGCTTGAGCAATTTTGACAAAATAACTATATGATGCCATAGGAGCTGTGCAAGGTTGGTAGAATCTTATTAAAAATTATTCACAGCTGTAGCGGCTGTCAAAGGTGCTTCAACCAAGTAATAACTCTGGGGTGTGAAGACAATCGATGCATCTTAATTTTGTTTTACTAATTTATAAGATTTTCTAGAATTAGATTGTGTTGCTCCATCTAATTGAATCCCTTTTTAGATTGAATTTTAAGTCTGTTAAATATGAAGACTGTGCAAGGGGTCTGTAGATGTTCACTAGAGACTGCATCCAGTCAGCTCTCACTCTGCCCCTGTACAACGTAGAGCTTCCCCATGGGTAGCAATAATAGCAGTAGTAATAGCAGTAGGGTAGGGCCTCCCGGGTGGTGCAGTGGTTAAGGGCCAGCAGTGCCATCAGAGATTCTGGGTTCGCGCCCAGGCTCTGTCGTAACCGGCCGCGACCGGGAGGTCCATGGGGCGACGCACAATTGGCCTAGCGTCGTCCGGGTTAGGGAGGGCTTGGTCGGTAGGAATGTCCTTGTCCTGTGGTGGGCCCGGCGCAGTGTGCGCTAACCAAGGTTGCCAGGTGCACGGTGTTTCCTCCGACACATTGGTGCGGCTGGCTTCCGGGTTGGATGCGCGCTGTGTTAAGAAGCAGTGCGGCTAGGTTGGGTTGTCTATCGGAGGACATGACTTTCAACCTTCGTCTCGTCTCCCGTATGGGAGTTGTAGCGATGAGACAAGATAGTAGCTACTACAACAATTGGACACCACGAAATTGGGGAGAAAAAGGGGTAAAAAAATTAAAAAATAAAAAAAAATAGCAGTAGGGAAGTACATGGAAACAGCTCATACCTCTGAATGAAATAGGACTATAATTGATCAATAATTGATCTGTGTGTGCATCACTCACTCTCACACACTCTCCCTGCCAACCCACTGTACATTTTGATCCCATTCTGCTGTATATCGCGTGCATCTACACTAAGAGTAGAGAGTCACATTCTTGTTCCTACTGTCATAGCCGCTACACTTCTGGAGGGAGATGAAAATACTGTACTTCCTCACCCCCACCCCTGAATGTCCTTATAAAAGAGGCTACCCAAGACTATGGTTATTTCACATGCACAGCAGTTTCAGCTAACAAATAACAATTTAATTGTCAAACCTTTTTTCTGATTTTCAGGTTCATTACTTGCAGCCCATGTGTGAAAGAAACCTGTGAAAAAAAACCTAAGGAAGTGCATCAAGGTGAATGTACCTCTCTCTAACCTCTCTCTCTTTCTCTCAGCATCGAGGAGATCTCAGGCAATAAGACATTCACCTTTCTGATCACCCTGGACTCAGACATTGGGGACCTGATGATGCTGACGTTCCGCTGGGAGGGGAGTGTTGTGAACAATATGTGGAGCAAGATGCAGACCTTCAACCCCTGGAGCAGTGGGGGAATGAGGCCCGAGATCACTGTGGGCAAAATCCGTGTCAACGCAGGCGAGACACAAAATAAGTGGGTATTCATTCCTCTGGGGGGCAAGGAGGGTGTGAGATTGAATTGCATTAATAAAGATCAATAAAGGTCGTTGAGGAATGGGTGTGGGGGTGGGTAGGTGAGAAGGGAGCGGGGACACACTGAGAGCTATGTCTGCTAACGTGCCCGTTTGGCTCGTTAGTCACCCAGCTATGAACTACCAGAGGGGCTCAACTTTCTCTGGGTGGCAAGGTTATCGAACACTAATTGTGATAAGGCACGCTGATGGCAGCCCTCGTTGTATAACAAGATTAAAGATAAATAAAGAATGAAATAGATAGTTAGTGAAAGGCAAGTAATCCTAATGGGTATACACAGGCAGAGACAGGCTTGTGGGACATAGTGGAGTCTTGGCATAGAGCCGCCGTTCTGGAAAATACACTGTATGCTACATGAGAGAGGATTTCCATGTCATGTTACATTTTAAATTCACTCATGCAAGAGCACATTATAAATCTTAAAGGTTAAGGCTGTATAGGCACCACTGCATGTGCAGTATCCATTCCACCCCTCAGATGATGTGCTATAAATATAAATCTTTCGAACAAGCACAGTATACAAAATACCACAATAATCATGTATACTATGAGTTGATCAATATCAGCAGTGTACTGAACCACACAGTACAAGCATTTTTGTCTGTTTGAGGCCTACAGTACAGTACTTCCAAAAAGTACTATTTCAAAGGCAATTGACGCCCTCTAGTGTCTGAAATATGAAAGATACCTATAGCTGATATTATTTTTCTTCTCACCTTGTGCTGATAGTTTTTTAGAAGCATGTTACAGTTTTGGACATTGATTCCGCCTAATCCGAACTGTTGATGTTGCATATTGAACACGTTGAAAAAGTGTCGCTGATTTTCAAATCTCACTCAAAATCAGCAAACTTTCCAGGAGTTGAACCGGAAATCTTCTAATCTGTAGTCAGACAAGTTATCCATTGCGCCACAAGTCCGATAATTAAGTCACATTAACCCTGCTGTAATTGGTCAATTCTGGATACTTGGTAGAGGACCGTAATATGATTGGTTATTATGGTTATTAGGCGCATCAGATTTGCAGACATTGAGGGGATTCAAATCATCTGGGCCAGGCGCCCGGTTAGGGTGTTTGGCACCGGGTGAAATTTGGAATTGAACTGCTTCCCGGGTGTGAGCACCGTTCAAAGCCCACTGCGAAGTCGGCTCAAAACAAAAGTGACGTAATTATGTATGTCGAGTAATGAGTAGGATTCAGTGTTTTCACCTGCAAAAGTGATTGTTTTATTTGTTGAAAAGGCGTTATCGGCCTTCCCAATGAAAACGACTTCGAAAATTCGAACATATATTTTATGGAAAAGTTATGTTGAATGTTTCTGGAACACGCACTATGCTGCCTTGTTGACAACATGATCGAGAGGTGAGGGCCCTCCTCGCCAATAAAGCGTAACAAACTTAACATTTATAAATATTTGTATGAACATACCAAGATTGAACAACTGAGACATAAACTGAACAAGTTCCACAGACATGTGACAAAAATAAATGGAATAACGTGTCCCTGAACAAAGGGGGGTCAAAACCAAAAGTAACTGGTGTGGCCACCAGCTGCATTAAGAACTGCAGTGCATCTCCTCCTCATGGACTGCACCAGATTTGCCAGTTCTTGCTGTGAGATGTTACCCCACTCTTCCACCAAGGCAACTGCAAGTTCCCGGACATTTCTGGGGGGAATGGCCCTAGCCCTCCCCCTCCGATCCAACAGGTCCCAGACGTACTCAATGAGATTGAGGTGCGGGTTCTTCGCTGGCCATAGCAGAACACTGACATTCCTGTCTTGCAGGAAATCACACACAGAACGAGCAGTATGGCTGGTGGCATTGTCATGCTGGAGGGTCACGTCAGGATGAGCCTGCAGGAAGGGTACCACATGAGGGGGGAGGATGTCTTCCTTGTAACACACAGCATTGAGATTGCCTGCAATGACAAGCTCAGTCTGATGATGCTGTGACACACCGCCCCAGACCAGGACGTACCCTCCACCTCCATCCCGCTCCAGAGTACAGGCCTCGGTGTAACACTCATTCCTTCGACAATAAACGCATATCCGACCATCACCCCTGGTGAGACAAAACCGCAACTCGTCAATGAAGAGCACTTTTTGACAGTCCTGTCTGGTCCAGCAAAGGTGGGTTTGTGCCCATAGGAGACATTGTTGCCAGGTGAGGACCTGCCTTACAACAGGCAAACAAGCCCTCAGTCCAGCCTCTCGCGGACAGTCTGAGCACTGATGGAAGGATTGTGCACTCCTGGCAGTTATTGTTGCCATCCTATACCAGAGGTGTGATGTTTGGATTTACCAAAACTTGTGCAGGTGTTGTTACACATGGTCTGCAAGGACAATCAGCTGTCTGTCCTGAAGCCGTCTTAGGCGTCTCACAGTTCAGACATTGCAATTTATTGCCCTGGCCATATCTGCAGTACTCATGCCACATCTGCAGTACTCATGCTGCATCTGCAGTCCTCATGCCACCTTGCAGCATTTATTTATTCAGGTAAGTTGACTGAGAACACATTCTCATTTACAGCAACAACCTGGGGAATAGTTACAGGGGAGAGGAGGGGGATGAATGAGCCAATAGTAAACTTGGGGTTATTAGGTGACTGTGGTGGTTTGAGGGCCAGATTGGGAATTTAGCCAGGACACCAGGGTTAACACCCCAACTCTTACAATAAGTGCCATGGGAGGTTTAATGACCTCAGGACACCAATTTAACATCCCATCTGAAAGACAGCACCCTACACCGGGTAGTGTCCCCAATCACTGTCCTGGGGCATTGGGATATTTATTAGTCCAGAGGAAAGAGTGCCTCCTACTGGCCTTCCAACACCACTTCCAGCAGCATCTGGTCTCCCATCCAGGGATTGATTGATCAGGACCAACGCTGCTTAGCTTCAGAAGCAAGCCAGCAGTGGTATGCAGGGTGGTATGCTAATGGCCATAACATGCCTGAGGCACGTTCACGCAGATGAGCAGGGACCCTGGGCATCTTTCTTTTGGGGTTTTTCAGAGTCAGTAGAAAGGCCTCTTTAGTGTCCTAAGTTTTCAAAACTTCTTAATTGCCTACCATCTGTAAGCTGTTAGTGTCTTAATGATGTTCCACATATGCATGTTCATTAATTGTTTATGGTTCATTGAACACGCATGTGAAACAGTGTTTAATCCCATTAAAATGAAGATCTGTGAAGTTATTTGTATTTTTACGAATTATGTTTGAAAGACAAGGTCCTGAAAAAGGGAAGTTTCTTTTTTTGATGGGTTTATGGGGTATACATTAATGGCGCATGTAGGCAAAGACACTCAGCACAAATTGAAAAGACACAGCTCATTTCCAAATCTCACTCAGACATAGACTAAATGCACGAGCTTGCCAGGAGTCGAACCTAGAATCTTCTGATCCGTAGTCAGACGCGTTATCCATTGCGCCACAAGCCCGATGCTAAATTCACCCTAACTCTGCTCTAATTGGTCAATTCTGGATACTTGGTAGCGGACGATAATATGATTGGTTATTATGGTTATTAGGCGCATCAGATTTGCGGACATTGAGGGGATTCAAATCATCTGGGCCAGGCGCCCGGTTAGGGTGTTTGGCACTGGGTGAAATTTGGAATCGGTCGGCTTAAAACAAAAGTGAAGTAATTATGTATGTCGAGTAATGAGTAGGATTCAGTGTTTTCACCTGCAAAAGTGATTGTTTTATTTGTTGAAAACGCGTTATCGGCCTTCCCAATGAAAACGACTTAGAAAATTCAAACATATATTTCATGGAAAAGTTATGTTGAATGTTTCTGGAACATTGAACACGCATGGGAAACAGTGTTTAATCCCATTAAAATGAAGATCTGTGAAGTTATTTGTATTTTTACGAATTATCTTTGAAAGACAAGGTCCTGAAAAAGGGAAGTTTCTTTTTTTGATGGGTTTATGGGGTATACATTAATGGCGCATGTAGGCAAAGACACTCAGCACAAATTGAAAAGACAACGCTCATTTCCAAATCTCACTCAGACATAGACTAAATGCTCGAGCTTGCCAGGAGTCGAACCTAGAATCTTCTGATCCGTAGTCAGACGCGTTATCCATTGCGCCACAAGCCCGATGCTAAATTCACCCTAACTCTGCTCTAATTGGTCAATTCTGGATACTTGGTAGCGGACGGTAATATGATTGGTTATTATGGTTATTAGGCGCATCAGATTTGCGGACATTGAGGGGATTCAAATCATCTGGGCCAGGCGCCCGGTTAGGGTGTTTGGCACTGGGTGAAATTTGGAATCGAACTGCTTCCCGGGCGTGAGCACCGTTCAAAGCCCAATGTCGAGTAATGAGTAGGATTCAGTGTTTTCACCTGCAAAAGTGATTGTTTTATTTGTTGAAAACGCGTTATTGGCCTTCCCAATGAAAACGACTTAGAAAATTCAAACATATATTTCAAGGAAAAGTTATGTTGAATGTTTCTGGAACATTGAACACGCATGGGAAACAGTGTTTAATCCCATTAAAATGAAGATCTGTGAAGTTATTTGTATTTTTACGAATTATCTTTGAAAGACAAGGTCCTGAAAAAGGGAAGTTTCTTTTTTTGATGGGTTTATGGGGTATACATTAATGGCGCATGTAGGCAAAGACACTCAGCACAAATTGAAAAGACACCGCTCATTTCCAAATCTCACTCAGACATAGACTAAATGCACGAGTTTGCCAGGAGTAGAACCTATAATCTTCTGATCCGTAGTCAGACGCGTTATCCATTGCTCCACAAGCCCGATGCTAAATTCACCCTAACTCTGCTCTAATTGGTCAATTCTGGATACTTGGTAGCGGACGGTAATATGATTGGTTATTATGGTTATTAGGCGCATCAGATTTGCGGACATTGAGGGGATTCAAATCATCTGGGCCAGGCGCCCGGTTAGGGTGTTTGGCACTGGGTGAAATTTGGAATCGAACTGCTTGCCGGGCTTGAGCACCGTTCAAAGCCCACGGCGAAAGTCGGCTTAAAACAAAAGTGAAGTAATTATGTATGTTGAGTAATGAGTAGGATTCAGTGTTTTCACCTGCAAAAGTGATTGTTTTATTTGTTGAAAACGCGTTATCGGCCTTCCCAATGAAAACGACTTAGAAAATTCAAACATATATTTCATGGAAAAGTTATGTTGAATGTTTCTGGAACATTGAACACGCATGGGAAACAGTGTTTAATCCCATTAAAATGAAGATCTGTGAAGTTATTTGTATTTTTACGAATTATCTTTGAAAGACAAGGTCCTGAAAAAGGGAAGTTTCTTTTTTTGATGGGTTTATGGGGTATACATTAATGGCGCATGTAGGCAAAGACACTCAGCACAAATTGAAAAGACAACGCTCATTTCCAAATCTCACTCAGACATAGACTAAATGCTCGAGCTTGCCAGGAGTCGAACCTAGAATCTTCTGATCCGTAGTCAGACGCGTTATCCATTGCGCCACAAGCCCGATGCTAAATTCACCCTAACTCTGCTCTAATTGGTCAATTCTGGATACTTGGTAGCGGACGGTAATATGATTGGTTATTATGGTTATTAGGCGCATCAGATTTGCGGACATTGAGGGGATTCAAATCATCTGGGCCAGGCGCCCGGTTAGGGTGTTTGGCACTGGGTGAAATTTGGAATCGAACTGCTTCCCGGGCGTGAGCACCGTTCAAAGCCCAATGTCGAGTAATGAGTAGGATTCAGTGTTTTCACCTGCAAAAGTGATTGTTTTATTTGTTGAAAACGCGTTATTGGCCTTCCCAATGAAAACGACTTAGAAAATTCAAACATATATTTCAAGGAAAAGTTATGTTGAATGTTTCTGGAACATTGAACACGCATGGGAAACAGTGTTTAATCCCATTAAAATGAAGATCTGTGAAGTTATTTGTATTTTTACGAATTATCTTTGAAAGACAAGGTCCTGAAAAAGGGAAGTTTCTTTTTTTGATGGGTTTATGGGGTATACATTAATGGCGCATGTAGGCAAAGACACTCAGCACAAATTGAAAAGACACTGCTCATTTCCAAATCTCACTCAGACATAGACTAAATGCACGAGTTTGCCAGGAGTAGAACCTATAATCTTCTGATCCGTAGTCAGACGCGTTATCCATTGCTCCACAAGCCCGATGCTAAATTCACCCTAACTCTGCTCTAATTGGTCAATTCTGGATACTTGGTAGCGGACGGTAATATGATTGGTTATTATGGTTATTAGGCGCATCAGATTTGCGGACATTGAGGGGATTCAAATCATCTGGGCCAGGCGCCCGGTTAGGGTGTTTGGCACTGGGTGAAATTTGGAATCGAACTGCTTGCCGGGCGTGAGCACCGTTCAAAGCCCACGGCGAAAGTCGGCTTAAAACAAAAGTGAAGTAATTATGTATGTTGAGTAATGAGTAGGATTCAGTGTTTTCACCTGCAAAAGTGATTGTTTTATTTGTTGAAAACGCGTTATCGGCCTTCCCAATGAAAACGACTTAGAAAATTCAAACATATATTTCATGGAAAAGTTATGTTGAATGTTTCTGGAACATTGAACACGCATGGGAAACAGTGTTTAATCCCATTAAAATGAAGATCTGTGAAGTTATTTGTATTTTTACGAATTATATTTGAAAGACAAGGTCCTGAAAAAGGGAAGATTCTTTTTTTGATGGGTTTATGGGGTATACATTAATGGCGCATGTAGGCAAAGACACTCAGCACAAATTGAAAAGACACCGCTCATTTCCAAATCTCACTCAGACATAGACTAAATGCACGAGCTTGCCAGGAGTCGAACCTAGAATCTTCTGATCCGTAGTCAGACACGTTATCCATTGCGCCACAAGCCCGGTGCTAAATTCACCCTAACTCTGCTCTAATTGGTCAATTCTTGATACTTGGTAGCGTAATAGGCGCATCAGATTTGCGGACATTGAGGGGATTAAAATCATCTGGGCCAGGTTCCCGGTTAGGGTGTTTGGCACTGGGTGAAATTTGGAATCGAACTTCTTCCCGGGCGTGAGCACCGTTCAAAGCCCAATGTCGAGTAATGAGTAGGATTCAGTGTTTTCACCTGCAAAAGTGATTGTTTTATTTGTTGAAAACGCGTTATCGGCCTTCCCAATGAAAACGACTTAGAAAATTCAAACATATATTTCATGGAAAAGTTATGTTGAATGTTTCTGGAACATTGAACACGCATGGGAAACAGTGCCATTAAAATGAAGATCTGTGAAGTTATTTGTATTTTTACGAATTATCTTTGAAAGACAAGGTCCTGAAAAAGGGAAGATTATTTTTTTGATGGGTTTATGGGGTATACATTAATGGCGCATGTAGGCAAAGACACTCAGCACAAATTGAAAAGACACCGCTCATTTCCAAATCTCGCTCAGACATAGACTAAATGCACGAGTTTGCCAGGAGTAGAACCTAGAATCTTCTGATCCGTAGTCAGACGCGTTATCCATTGCTCCACAAGCCCGATGCTAAATTCACCCTAACTCTGCTCTAATTGGTTAATTCTGGATACTTGGTAGCGGACGGTAATATGATTGGTTATTATGGTTATTAGGCGCATCAGATTTGCGGACATTGAGGGGATTCAAATCATCTGGGCCAGGCGCCCGGTTAGGGTGTTTGGCACTGGGTGAAATTTGGAATCGAACTGCTTGCCGGGCGTGAGCACCGTTCAAAGCCCACGGCGAAAGTCGGCTTAAAACAAAAGTGAAGTAATTATGTATGTTGAGTAATGAGTAGGATTCAGTGTTTTCACCTGCAAAAGTGATTGTTTTATTTGTTGAAAACGCGTTATCGGCCTTCCCAATGAAAACGACTTAGAAAATTCAAACATATATTTCATGGAAAAGTTATGTTGAATGTTTCTGGAACATTGAACACGCATGGGAAACAGTGTTTAATCCCATTAAAATGAAGATCTGTGAAGTTATTTGTATTTTTACGAATTATATTTGAAAGACAAGGTCCTGAAAAAGGGAAGATTCTTTTTTTGATGGGTTTATGGGGTATACATTAATGGCGCATGTAGGCAAAGACACTCAGCACAAATTGAAAAGACACCGCTCATTTCCAAATCTCACTCAGACATAGACTAAATGCACGAGCTTGCCAGGAGTCGAACCTAGAATCTTCTGATCCGTAGTCAGACACGTTATCCATTGCGCCACAAGCCCGATGCTAAATTCACCCTAACTCTGCTCTAATTGGTCAATTCTTGATACTTGGTAGCGTAATAGGCGCATCAGATTTGCGGACATTGAGGGGATTAAAATCATCTGGGCCAGGTTCCCGGTTAGGGTGTTTGGCACTGGGTGAAATTTGGAATCGAACTTCTTCCCGGGCGTGAGCACCGTTCAAAGCCCAATGTCGAGTAATGAGTAGGATTCAGTGTTTTCACCTGCAAAAGTGATTGTTTTATTTGTTGAAAACGCGTTATCGGCCTTCCCAATGAAAACGACTTAGAAAATTCAAACATATATTTCATGGAAAAGTTATGTTGAATGTTTCTGGAACATTGAACACGCATGGGAAACAGTGTTTAATCCCATTAAAATGAAGATCTGTGAAGTTATTTGTATTTTTACGAATTATCTTTGAAAGACAAGGTCCTGAAAAAGGGAAGTTTCTTTTTTTGATGGGTTTATGGGGTATACATTAATGGCGCATGTAGGCAAAGACACTCAGCACAAATTGAAAAGACACCGCTCATTTCCAAATCTCGCTCAGACATAGACTAAATGCACGAGTTTGCCAGGAGTAGAACCTAGAATCTTCTGATCCGTAGTCAGACGCGTTATCCATTGCTCCACAAGCCCGATGCTAAATTCACCCTAACTCTGCTCTAATTGGTCAATTCTGGATACTTGGTAGCGGACGGTAATATGATTGGTTATTATGGTTATTAGGCGCATCAGATTTGCGGACATTGAGGGGATTCAAATCATCTGGGCCAGGCGCCCGGTTAGGGTGTTTGGCACTGGGTGAAATTTGGAATCGAACTGCTTCCCGGGCGTGTGCACCGTTCAAAGGCCACGGCGAGTAATGAGTAGGATTCAGTGTTTTCACCTGCAAAAGTGATTGTTTTATTTGTTGAAAACGCGTTATCGGCCTTCCCAATGAAAACGACTTAGAAAATTCAAACATATATTTCAAGGAAAAGTTATGTTGAATGTTTCTGGAACATTGAACACGCATGGGAAACAGTGTTTAATCCCATTAAAATGAAGATCTGTGAAGTTATTTGTATTTTTACGAATTATCTTTGAAAGACAAGGTCCTGAAAAAGGGAAGTTTCTTTTTTTGATGGGTTTATGGGGTATACATTAATGGCGCATGTAGGCAAAGACACTCAGCACAAATTGAAAAGACACCGCTCATTTCCAAATCTCACTCAGACATAGACTAAATGCACGAGTTTGCCAGGAGTAGAACCTATAATCTTCTGATCCGTAGTCAGACGCGTTATCCATTGCTCCACAAGCCCGATGCTAAATTCACCCTAACTCTGCTCTAATTGGTCAATTCTGGATACTTGGTAGCGGACGGTAATATGATTGGTTATTATGGTTATTAGGCGCATCAGATTTGCGGACATTGAGGGGATTCAAATCATCTGGGCCAGGCGCCCGGTTAGGGTGTTTGGCACTGGGTGAAATTTGGAATCGAACTGCTTGCCGGGCGTGAGCACCGTTCAAAGCCCACGGCGAAAGTCGGCTTAAAACAAAAGTGAAGTAATTATGTATGTTGAGTAATGAGTAGGATTCAGTGTTTTCACCTGCAAAAGTGATTGTTTTATTTGTTGAAAACGCGTTATCGGCCTTCCCAATGAAAACGACTTAGAAAATTCAAACATATATTTCATGGAAAAGTTATGTTGAATGTTTCTGGAACATTGAACACGCATGGGAAACAGTGTTTAATCCCATTAAAATGAAGATCTGTGAAGTAATTTGTATTTTTACGAATTATATTTGAAAGACAAGGTCCTGAAAAAGGGAAGTTTCTTTTTTTGATGGGTTTATGGGGTATACATTAATGGCGCATGTAGGCAAAGACACTCAGCACAAATTGAAAAGACACCGCTCATTTCCAAATCTCACTCAGACATAGACTAAATGCACGAGCTTGCCAGGAGTCGAACCTAGAATCTTCTGATCCGTAGTCAGACACGTTATCCATTGCGCCACAAGCCCGATGCTAAATTCACCCTAACTCTGCTCTAATTGGTCAATTCTTGATACTTGGTAGCGTAATAGGCGCATCAGATTTGCGGACATTGAGGGGATTAAAATCATCTGGGCCAGGTTCCCGGTTAGGGTGTTTGGCACTGGGTGAAATTTGGAATCGAACTTCTTCCCGGGCGTGAGCACCGTTCAAAGCCCAATGTCGAGTAATGAGTAGGATTCAGTGTTTTCACCTGCGAAAGTGATTGTTTTATTTGTTGAAAACGCGTTATCGGCCTTCCCAATGAAAACGACTTAGAAAATTCAAACATATATTTCATGGAAAAGTTATGTTGAATGTTTCTGGAACATTGAACACGCATGGGAAACAGTGTTTAATCCCATTAAAATGAAGATCTGTGAAGTTATTTGTATTTTTACGAATTATCTTTGAAAGACAAGGTCCTGAAAAAGGGAAGATTATTTTTTTGATGGGTTTATGGGGTATACATTAATGGCGCATGTAGGCAAAGACACTCAGCACAAATTGAAAAGACACCGCTCATTTCCAAATCTCGCTCAGACATAGACTAAATGCACGAGTTTGCCAGGAGTAGAACCTAGAATCTTCTGATCCGTAGTCAGACGCGTTATCCATTGCTCCACAAGCCCGATGCTAAATTCACCCTAACTCTGCTCTAATTGGTCAATTCTGGATACTTGGTAGCGGACGGTAATATGATTGGTTATTATGGTTATTAGGCGCATCAGATTTGCGGACATTGAGGGGATTCAAATCATCTGGGCCAGGCGCCCGGTTAGGGTGTTTGGCACTGGGTGAAATTTGGAATCGAACTGCTTCCCGGGCGTGTGCACCGTTCAAAGGCCACGGCGAAAGTCGGCTCAAAACAAAAGTGACGTAATTATGTATGTCGAGTAATGAGTAGGATTCAGTGTTTTCACCTGCAAAAGTGATTGTTTTATTTGTTGAAAACGCGTTATCGGCCTTCCCAATGAAAACGACTTAGAAAATTCAAACATATATTTCATGGAAAAGTTATGTTGAATGTTTCTGGAACATTGAACACGCATGGGAAACAGTGTTTAATCCCATTAAAATGAAGATCTGTGAAGTTATTTGTATTTTTACGAATTATCTTTGAAAGACAAGGTCCTGAAAAAGGGAAGATTATTTTTTTGATGGGTTTATGGGGTATACATTAATGGCCCATGTAGGCAAAGACACTCAGCACAAATTGAAAAGACACCGCTCATTTCCAAATCTCGCTCAGACATAGACTAAATGCACGAGTTTGCCAGGAGTAGAACCTATAATCTTCTGATCCGTAGTCAGACGCGTTATCCATTGCTCCACAAGCCCGATGCTAAATTCACCCTAACTCTGCTCTAATTGGTCAATTCTGGATACTTGGTAGCGGACGGTAATATGATTGGTTATTATGGTTATTAGGCGCATCAGATTTGCGGACATTGAGGGGATTCAAATCATCTGGGCCAGGCGCCCGGTTAGGGTGTTTGGCACTGGGTGAAATTTGGAATCGAACTGCTTCCCGGGCGTGTGCACCGTTCAAAGGCCACGGCGAAAGTCGGCTCAAAACAAAAGTGACGTTATTATGTATGTCGAGTAATGAGTAGGATTCAGTGTTTTCACCTGCAAAAGTGATTGTTTTATTTGTTGAAAACGCGTTATCGGCCTTCCCAATGAAAACGACTTAGAAAATTCAAACATATATTTCAAGGAAAAGTTATGTTGAATGTTTCTGGAACATTGAACACGCATGGGAAACAGTGTTTAATCCCATTAAAATGAAGATCTGTGAAGTTATTTGTATTTTTACGAATTATCTTTGAAAGACAAGGTCCTGAAAAAGGGAAGATTATTTTTTTGATGGGTTTATGGGGTATACATTAATGGCGCATGTAGGCAAAGACACTCAGCACAAATTGAAAAGACACCGCTCATTTCCAAATCTCGCTCAGACATAGACTAAATGCACGAGTTTGCCAGGAGTAGAACCTAGAATCTTCTGATCCGTAGTCAGACGCGTTATCCATTGCTCCACAAGCCCGATGCTAAATTCACCCTAACTCTGCTCTAATTGGTCAATTCTGGATACTTGGTAGCGGACGGTAATATTATTGGTTATTATGGTTATTAGGCGCATCAGATTTGCGGACATTGAGGGGATTCAAATCATCTGGGCCAGGCGCCCGGTTAGGGTGTTTGGCACTGGGTGAAATTTGGAATCGAACTGCTTCCCGGGCGTGTGCACCGTTCAAAGGCCACGGCGAAAGTCGGCTCAAAACAAAAGTGACGTAATTATGTATGTCGAGTAATGAGTAGGATTCAGTGTTTTCACCTGCAAAAGTGATTGTTTTATTTGTTGAAAACGCGTTATCGGCCTTCCCAATGAAAACGACTTAGAAAATTCAAACATATATTTCATGGAAAAGTTATGTTGAATGTTTCTGGAACATTGAACACGCATGGGAAACAGTGTTTAATCCCATTAAAATGAAGATCTGTGAAGTTATTTGTATTTTTACGAATTATGTTTGAAAGACAAGGTCCTGAAAAAGGGAAGTTTCTTTTTTTGATGGGTTTATGGGGTATACATTAATGGCCCATGTAGGCAAAGACACTCAGCACAAATTGAAAAGACACCGCTCATTTCCAAATCTCGCTCAGACATAGACTAAATGCACGAGTTTGCCAGGAGTAGAACCTATAATCTTCTGATCCGTAGTCAGACGCGTTATCCATTGCTCCACAAGCCCGATGCTAAATTCACCCTAACTCTGCTCTAATTGGTCAATTCTGGATACTTGGTAGCGGACGGTAATATGATTGGTTATTATGGTTATTAGGCGCATCAGATTTGCGGACATTGAGGGGATTCAAATCATCTGGGCCAGGCGCCCGGTTAGGGTGTTTGGCACTGGGTGAAATTTGGAATCGAACTGCTTCCCGGGCGTGTGCACCGTTCAAAGGCCACGGCGAAAGTCGGCTCAAAACAAAAGTGACGTTATTATGTATGTCGAGTAATGAGTAGGATTCAGTGTTTTCACCTGCAAAAGTGATTGTTTTATTTGTTGAAAACGCGTTATCGGCCTTCCCAATGAAAACGACTTAGAAAATTCAAACATATATTTCAAGGAAAAGTTATGTTGAATGTTTCTGGAACATTGAACACGCATGGGAAACAGTGTTTAATCCCATTAAAATGAAGATCTGTGAAGTTATTTGTATTTTTACGAATTATCTTTGAAAGACAAGGTCCTGAAAAAGGGAAGATTATTTTTTTGATGGGTTTATGGGGTATACATTAATGGCGCATGTAGGCAAAGACACTCAGCACAAATTGAAAAGACACCGCTCATTTCCAAATCTCGCTCAGACATAGACTAAATGCACGAGTTTGCCAGGAGTAGAACCTAGAATCTTCTGATCCGTAGTCAGACGCGTTATCCATTGCTCCACAAGCCCGATGCTAAATTCACCCTAACTCTGCTCTAATTGGTCAATTCTGGATACTTGGTAGCGGACGGTAATATTATTGGTTATTATGGTTATTAGGCGCATCAGATTTGCGGACATTGAGGGGATTCAAATCATCTGGGCCAGGCGCCCGGTTAGGGTGTTTGGCACTGGGTGAAATTTGGAATCGAACTGCTTCCCGGGCGTGTGCACCGTTCAAAGGCCACGGCGAAAGTCGGCTCAAAACAAAAGTGACGTAATTATGTATGTCGAGTAATGAGTAGGATTCAGTGTTTTCACCTGCAAAAGTGATTGTTTTATTTGTTGAAAACGCGTTATCGGCCTTCCCAATGAAAACGACTTAGAAAATTCAAACATATATTTCATGGAAAAGTTATGTTGAATGTTTCTGGAACATTGAACACGCATGGGAAACAGTGTTTAATCCCATTAAAATGAAGATCTGTGAAGTTATTTGTATTTTTACGAATTATGTTTGAAAGACAAGGTCCTGAAAAAGGGAAGTTTCTTTTTTTGATGGGTTTATGGGGTATACATTAATGGCGCATGTAGGCAAAGACACTCAGCACAAATTGAAAAGACACTGCTCATTTCCAAATCTCACTCAGACATAGACTAAATGCACGAGTTTGCCAGGAGTAGAACCTAGAATCTTCTGATCCGTAGTCAGACACGTTATCCATTGCTCCACAAGCCCGATGCTAAATTCACCCTAACTCTGCTCTAATTGGTCAATTCTGGATACTTGGTAGCGGACGGTAATATGATTGGTTATTATGGTTATTAGGCGCATCAGATTTGCGGACATTGAGGGGATTCAAATCATCTGGGCCAGGCGCCCGGTTAGGGTGTTTGGCACTGGGTGAAATTTTGAATCTAACTGCTTCCCGGGCGTGAGCACCGTTCAAAGCCCACGGCGAAAGTCGGCTTAAAACAAAAGTGAAGTAATTATGTATGTCGAGTAATGAGTAGGATTCAGTGTTTTCACCTGCAAAAGTGATTGTTTTATTTGTTGAAAACGCGTTATCGGCCTTCCCAATGAAAACGACTTAGAAAATTCAAACATATATTTCAAGGAAAAGTTATGTTGAATGTTTCTGGAACATTGAACACGCATGGGAAACAGTGTTTAATCCCATTAAAATGAAGATCTGTGAAGTTATTTGTATTTTTACGAATTATCTTTGAAAGACAAGGTCCTGAAAAAGGGAAGTTTCTTTTTTTGATGGGTTTATGGGGTATACATTAATGGCGCATGTAGGCAAAGACACTCAGCACACATTGAAAAGACACAGCTCATTTCCAAATCTCAATCAGACATAGACTAAATGCACAAGTTTGCCAGGAGTAGAACCTAGAATCTTCTGATCCGTAGTCAGACGCGTTATCCATTGCTCCACAAGCCCGATGCTAAATTTACCCTAACTCTGCTCTAATTGGTCAATTCTGGATACTTGGTAGCGGACGGTAATATGATTGGTTATTATGGTTATTAGGCGCATCAGATTTGCGGACATTGAGGGGATTCAAATCATCTGGGCCAGGCGCCCGGTTAGGGTGTTTGGCACTGGGTGAAATTTGGAATCGAACTGCTTCCCGGGCGTGTGCACCGTTCAAAGGCCACGGCGAAAGTCGGCTCAAAACAAAAGTGACGTTATTATGTATGTCGAGTAATGAGTAGGATTCAGTGTTTTCACCTGCAAAAGTGATTGTTTTATTTGTTGAAAACGCGTTATCGGCCTTCCCAATGAAAACGACTTAGAAAATTCAAACATATATTTCAAGGAAAAGTTATGTTGAATGTTTCTGGAACATTGAACACGCATGGGAAACAGTGTTTAATCCCATTAAAATGAAGATCTGTGAAGTTATTTGTATTTTTACGAATTATCTTTGAAAGACAAGGTCCTGAAAAAGGGAAGATTATTTTTTTGATGGGTTTATGGGGTATACATTAATGGCGCATGTAGGCAAAGACACTCAGCACAAATTGAAAAGACACCGCTCATTTCCAAATCTCGCTCAGACATAGACTAAATGCACGAGTTTGCCAGGAGTAGAACCTAGAATCTTCTGATCCGTAGTCAGACGCGTTATCCATTGCTCCACAAGCCCGATGCTAAATTCACCCTAACTCTGCTCTAATTGGTCAATTCTGGATACTTGGTAGCGGACGGTAATATTATTGGTTATTATGGTTATTAGGCGCATCAGATTTGCGGACATTGAGGGGATTCAAATCATCTGGGCCAGGCGCCCGGTTAGGGTGTTTGGCACTGGGTGAAATTTGGAATCGAACTGCTTCCCGGGCGTGTGCACCGTTCAAAGGCCACGGCGAAAGTCGGCTCAAAACAAAAGTGACGTAATTATGTATGTCGAGTAATGAGTAGGATTCAGTGTTTTCACCTGCAAAAGTGATTGTTTTATTTGTTGAAAACGCGTTATCGGCCTTCCCAATGAAAACGACTTAGAAAATTCAAACATATATTTCATGGAAAAGTTATGTTGAATGTTTCTGGAACATTGAACACGCATGGGAAACAGTGTTTAATCCCATTAAAATGAAGATCTGTGAAGTTATTTGTATTTTTACGAATTATGTTTGAAAGACAAGGTCCTGAAAAAGGGAAGTTTCTTTTTTTGATGGGTTTATGGGGTATACATTAATGGCGCATGTAGGCAAAGACACTCAGCACAAATTGAAAAGACACTGCTCATTTCCAAATCTCACTCAGACATAGACTAAATGCACGAGTTTGCCAGGAGTAGAACCTAGAATCTTCTGATCCGTAGTCAGACACGTTATCCATTGCTCCACAAGCCCGATGCTAAATTCACCCTAACTCTGCTCTAATTGGTCAATTCTGGATACTTGGTAGCGGACGGTAATATGATTGGTTATTATGGTTATTAGGCGCATCAGATTTGTGGACATTGAGGGGATTCAAATCATCTGGGCCAGGCGCCCGGTTAGGGTGTTTGGCACTGGGTGAAATTTTGAATCTAACTGCTTCCCGGGCGTGAGCACCGTTCAAAGCCCACGGCGAAAGTCGGCTTAAAACAAAAGTGAAGTAATTATGTATGTCGAGTAATGAGTAGGATTCAGTGTTTTCACCTGCAAAAGTGATTGTTTTATTTGTTGAAAACGCGTTATCGGCCTTCCCAATGAAAACGACTTAGAAAATTCAAACATATATTTCAAGGAAAAGTTATGTTGAATGTTTCTGGAACATTGAACACGCATGGGAAACAGTGTTTAATCCCATTAAAATGAAGATCTGTGAAGTTATTTGTATTTTTACGAATTATCTTTGAAAGACAAGGTCCTGAAAAAGGGAAGTTTATTTTTTTGATGGGTTTATGGGGTATACATTAATGGCGCATGTAGGCAAAGACACTCAGCACACATTGAAAAGACACAGCTCATTTCCAAATCTCAATCAGACATAGACTAAATGCACAAGTTTGCCAGGAGTAGAACCTAGAATCTTCTGATCCGTAGTCAGACGCGTTATCCATTGCTCCACAAGCCCGATGCTAAATTCACCCTAACTCTGCTCTAATTGGTCAATTCTGGATACTTGGTAGCGGACGGTAATATGATTGGTTATTATGGTTATTAGGCGCATCAGATTTGCGGACATTGAGGGGATTCAAATCATCTGGGCCAGGCGCCCGGTTAGGGTGTTTGGCACTGGGTGAAATTTGGAATCGAACTGCTTCCCGGGCGTGAGCACCGTTCAAAGCCCACGGCGAAAGTCGGCTTAAAACAAAAGTGAAGTAATTATGTATGTCGAGTAATGAGTAGGATTCAGGGTTTTCACCTGCAAAAGTGATTGTTTTATTTGTTGAAAACGCGTTATCGGCCTTCCCAATGAAAACGACTTAGAAAATTCAAACATATATTTCAAGGAAAAGTTATGTTGAATGTTTCTGGAACATTGAACACGCATGGGAAACAGTGTTTAATCCCATTAAAATGAAGATCTGTGAAGTTATTTGTATTTTTACGAATTATGTTTGAAAGACAAGGTCCTGAAAAAGGGAAGTTTCTTTTTTTGATGGGTTTATGGGGTATACATTAATGGCGCATGTAGGCAAAGACACTCAGCACAAATTGAAAAGACACTGCTCATTTCCAAATCTCACTCAGACATAGACTAAATGCACGAGTTTGCCAGGAGTAGAACCTAGAATCTTCTGATCCGTAGTCAGACGCGTTATCCATTGCTCCACAAGCCCGATGCTAAATTCACCCTAACTCTGCTCTAATTGGTCAATTCTGGATACTTGGTAGCGGACGGTAATATGATTGGTTATTATGGTTATTAGGCGCATCAGATTTGCGGACATTGAGGGGATTCAAATCATCTGGGCCAGGCGCCCGGTTAGGGTGTTTGGCACTGGGTGAAATTTTGAATCTAACTGCTTCCCGGGCGTGAGCACCGTTCAAAGCCCACGGCGAAAGTCGGCTTAAAACAAAAGTGAAGTAATTATGTATGTCGAGTAATGAGTAGGATTCAGTGTTTTCACCTGCAAAAGTGATTGTTTTATTTGTTGAAAACGCGTTATCGGCCTTCCCAATGAAAACGACTTAGAAAATTCAAACATATATTTCAAGGAAAAGTTATGTTGAATGTTTCTGGAACATTGAACACGCATGGGAAACAGTGTTTAATCCCATTAAAATGAAGATCTGTGAAGTTATTTGTATTTTTACGAATTATCTTTGAAAGACAAGGTCCTGAAAAAGGGAAGTTTCTTTTTTTGATGGGTTTATGGGGTATACATTAATGGCGCATGTAGGCAAAGACACTCAGCACACATTGAAAAGACACAGCTCATTTCCAAATCTCAATCAGACATAGACTAAATGCACGAGTTTGCCAGGAGTAGAACCTAGAATCTTCTGATCCGTAGTCAGACGCGTTATCCATTGCTCCACAAGCCCGATGCTAAATTCACCCTAACTCTGCTCTAATTGGTCAATTCTGGATACTTGGTAGCGGACGGTAATATGATTGGTTATTATGGTTATTAGGCGCATCAGATTTGCGGACATTGAGGGGATTCAAATCATCTGGGCCAGGCGCCCGGTTAGGGTGTTTGGCACTGGGTGAAATTTGGAATCGAACTGCTTGCCGGGCGTGAGCACCGTTCAAAGCCCACGGCGAAAGTCGGCTTAAAACAAAAGTGAAGTAATTATGTATGTCGAGTAATGAGTAGGATTCAGTGTTTTCACCTGCAAAAGTGATTGTTTTATTTGTTGAAAACGCGTTATCGGCCTTCCCAATGAAAACGACTTAGAAAATTCCAACATATATTTCATGGAAAAGTTATGTTGAATGTTTCTGGAACATTGAACACGCATGGGAAACAGTGTTTAATCCCATTAAAATGAAGATCTGTGAAGTTATTTGTATTTTTACGAATTATCTTTGAAAGACAAGGTCCTGAAAAAGGGAAGATTATTTTTTTGATGGGTTTATGGGGTATACATTAATGGCGCATGTAGGCAAAGACACTCAGCACAAATTGAAAAGACACCGCTCATTTCCAAATCTCGCTCAGACATAGACTAAATGCACGAGTTTGCCAGGAGTAGAACCTAGAATCTTCTGATCCGTAGTCAGACGCGTTATCCATTGCTCCACAAGCCCGATGCTAAATTCACCCTAACTCTGCTCTAATTGGTCAATTCTGGATACTTGGTAGCGGACGGTAATATGATTGGTTATTATGGTTATTAGGCGCATCAGATTTGCGGACATTGAGGGGATTCAAATCATCTGGGCCAGGCGCCCGGTTAGGGTGTTTGGCACTGGGTGAAATTTGGAATCGAACTGCTTCCCGGGCGTGTGCACCGTTCAAAGGCCACGGCGAAAGTCGGCTCAAAACAAAAGTGATGTAATTATGTATGTCGAGTAATGAGTAGGATTCAGTGTTTTCACCTGCAAAAGTGATTGTTTTATTTGTTGAAAACGCGTTATCGGCCTTCCCAATGAAAACGACTTAGAAAATTCAAACATATATTTCATGGAAAAGTTATGTTGAATGTTTCTGGAACATTGAACACGCATGGGAAACAGTGTTTAATCCCATTAAAATGAAGATCTGTGAAGTTATTTGTATTTTTACGAATTATGTTTGAAAGACAAGGTCCTGAAAAAGGGAAGTTTCTTTTTTTGATGGGTTTATGGGGTATACATTAATGGCGCATGTAGGCAAAGACACTCAGCACAAATTGAAAAGACACTGCTCATTTCCAAATCTCACTCAGACATAGACTAAATGCACGAGTTTGCCAGGAGTAGAACCTAGAATCTTCTGATCCGTAGTCAGACGCGTTATCCATTGCTCCACAAGCCCGATGCTAAATTCACCCTAACTCTGCTCTAATTGGTCAATTCTGGATACTTGGTAGCGGACGGTAATATGATTGGTTATTATGGTTATTAGGCGCATCAGATTTGCGGACATTGAGGGGATTCAAATCATCTGGGCCAGGCGCCCGGTTAGGGTGTTTGGCACTGGGTGAAATTTTGAATCGAACTGCTTCCCGGGCGTGAGCACCGTTCAAAGCCCACGGCGAAAGTCGGCTTAAAACAAAAGTGAAGTAATTATGTATGTCGAGTAATGAGTAGGATTCAGTGTTTTCACCTGCAAAAGTGATTGTTTTATTTGTTGAAAACGCGTTATCGGCCTTCCCAATGAAAACGACTTAGAAAATTCCAACATATATTTCATGGAAAAGTTATGTTGAATGTTTCTGGAACATTGAACACGCATGGGAAACAGTGTTTAATCCCATTAAAATGAAGATCTGTGAAGTTATTTGTATTTTTACGAATTATCTTTGAAAGACAAGGTCCTGAAAAAGGGAAGATTATTTTTTTGATGGGTTTATGGGGTATACATTAATGGCGCATGTAGGCAAAGACACTCAGCACAAATTGAAAAGACACCGCTCATTTCCAAATCTCGCTCAGACATAGACTAAATGCACGAGTTTGCCAGGAGTAGAACCTAGAATCTTCTGATCCGTAGTCAGACGCGTTATCCATTGCTCCACAAGCCCGATGCTAAATTCACCCTAACTCTGCTCTAATTGGTCAATTCTGGATACTTGGTAGCGGACGGTAATATGATTGGTTATTATGGTTATTAGGCGCATCAGATTTGCGGACATTGAGGGGATTCAAATCATCTGGGCCAGGCGCCCGGTTAGGGTGTTTGGCACTGGGTGAAATTTGGAATCGAACTGCTTCCCGGGCGTGTGCACCGTTCAAAGGCCACGGCGAAAGTCGGCTCAAAACAAAAGTGATGTAATTATGTATGTCGAGTAATGAGTAGGATTCAGTGTTTTCACCTGCAAAAGTGATTGTTTTATTTGTTGAAAACGCGTTATCGGCCTTCCCAATGAAAACGACTTAGAAAATTCAAACATATATTTCATGGAAAAGTTATGTTGAATGTTTCTGGAACATTGAACACGCATGGGAAACAGTGTTTAATCCCATTAAAATGAAGATCTGTGAAGTTATTTGTATTTTTACGAATTATCTTTGAAAGACAAGGTCCTGAAAAAGGGAAGTTTCTTTTTTTGATGGGTTTATGGGGTATACATTAATGGCGCATGTAGGCAAAGACACTCAGCACAAATTGAAAAGACACTGCTCATTTCCAAATCTCACTCAGACATAGACTAAATGCACGAGTTTGCCAGGAGTAGAACCTAGAATCTTCTGATCCGTAGTCAGACGCGTTATCCATTGCTCCACAAGCCCGATGCTAAATTCACCCTAACTCTGCTCTAATTGGTCAATTCTGGATACTTGGTAGCGGACGGTAATATGATTGGTTATTATGGTTATTAGGCGCATCAGATTTGCGGACATTGAGGGGATTCAAATCATCTGGGCCAGGCGCCCGGTTAGGGTGTTTGGCACTGGGTGAAATTTTGAATCGAACTGCTTCCCGGGCGTGAGCACCGTTCAAAGCCCACGGCGAAAGTCGGCTTAAAACAAAAGTGAAGTAATTATGTATGTCGAGTAATGAGTAGGATTCAGTGTTTTCACCTGCAAAAGTGATTGTTTTATTTGTTGAAAACGCGTTATCGGCCTTCCCAATGAAAACGACTTAGAAAATTCCAACATATATTTCATGGAAAAGTTATGTTGAATGTTTCTGGAACATTGAACACGCATGGGAAACAGTGTTTAATCCCATTAAAATGAAGATCTGTGAAGTTATTTGTATTTTTACGAATTATCTTTGAAAGACAAGGTCCTGAAAAAGGGAAGATTATTTTTTTGATGGGTTTATGGGGTATACATTAATGGCGCATGTAGGCAAAGACACTCAGCACAAATTGAAAAGACACCGCTCATTTCCAAATCTCGCTCAGACATAGACTAAATGCACGAGTTTGCCAGGAGTAGAACCTAGAATCTTCTGATCCGTAGTCAGACGCGTTATCCATTGCTCCACAAGCCCGATGCTAAATTCACCCTAACTCTGCTCTAATTGGTCAATTCTGGATACTTGGTAGCGGACGGTAATATGATTGGTTATTATGGTTATTAGGCGCATCAGATTTGCGGACATTGAGGGGATTCAAATCATCTGGGCCAGGCGCCCGGTTAGGGTGTTTGGCACTGGGTGAAATTTGGAATCGAACTGCTTCCCGGGCGTGTGCACCGTTCAAAGGCCACGGCGAAAGTCGGCTCAAAACAAAAGTGATGTAATTATGTATGTCGAGTAATGAGTAGGATTCAGTGTTTTCACCTGCAAAAGTGATTGTTTTATTTGTTGAAAACGCGTTATCGGCCTTCCCAATGAAAACGACTTAGAAAATTCAAACATATATTTCATGGAAAAGTTATGTTGAATGTTTCTGGAACATTGAACACGCATGGGAAACAGTGTTTAATCCCATTAAAATGAAGATCTGTGAAGTTATTTGTATTTTTACGAATTATCTTTGAAAGACAAGGTCCTGAAAAAGGGAAGATTATTTTTTTGATGGGTTTATGGGGTATACATTAATGGCGCATGTAGGCAAAGACACTCAGCACAAATTGAAAAGACACCGCTCATTTCCAAATCTCGCTCAGACATAGACTAAATGCACGAGTTTGCCAGGAGTAGAACCTAGAATCTTCTGATCCGTAGTCAGACGCGTTATCCATTGCTCCACAAGCCCGATGCTAAATTCACCCTAACTCTGCTCTAATTGGTCAATTCTGGATACTTGGTAGCGGACGGTAATATGATTGGTTATTATGGTTATTAGGCGCATCAGATTTGCGGACATTGAGGGGATTCAAATCATCTGGGCCAGGCGCCCGGTTAGGGTGTTTGGCACTGGGTGAAATTTGGAATCGAACTGCTTCCCGGGCGTGTGCACCGTTCAAAGGCCACGGCGAAAGTCGGCTCAAAACAAAAGTGATGTAATTATGTATGTCGAGTAATGAGTAGGATTCAGTGTTTTCACCTGCAAAAGTGATTGTTTTATTTGTTGAAAACGCGTTATCGGCCTTCCCAATGAAAACGACTTAGAAAATTCAAACATATATTTCATGGAAAAGTTATGTTGAATGTTTCTGGAACATTGAACACGCATGGGAAACAGTGTTTAATCCCATTAAAATGAAGATCTGTGAAGTTATTTGTATTTTTACGAATTATCTTTGAAAGACAAGGTCCTGAAAAAGGGAAGTTTCTTTTTTTGATGGGTTTATGGGGTATACATTAATGGCGCATGTAGGCAAAGACACTCAGCACAAATTGAAAAGACACTGCTCATTTCCAAATCTCACTCAGACATAGACTAAATGCACGAGTTTGCCAGGAGTAGAACCTAGAATCTTCTGATCCGTAGTCAGACGCGTTATCCATTGCTCCACAAGCCCGATGCTAAATTCACCCTAACTCTGCTCTAATTGGTCAATTCTGGATACTTGGTAGCGGACGGTAATATGATTGGTTATTATGGTTATTAGGCGCATCAGATTTGCGGACATTGAGGGGATTCAAATCATCTGGGCCAGGCGCCCGGTTAGGGTGTTTGGCACTGGGTGAAATTTTGAATCGAACTGCTTCCCGGGCGTGAGCACCGTTCAAAGCCCACGGCGAAAGTCGGCTTAAAACAAAAGTGAAGTAATTATGTATGTCGAGTAATGAGTAGGATTCAGTGTTTTCACCTGCAAAAGTGATTGTTTTATTTGTTGAAAACGCGTTATCGGCCTTCCCAATGAAAACGACTTAGAAAATTCCAACATATATTTCATGGAAAAGTTATGTTGAATGTTTCTGGAACATTGAACACGCATGGGAAACAGTGTTTAATCCCATTAAAATGAAGATCTGTGAAGTTATTTGTATTTTTACGAATTATCTTTGAAAGACAAGGTCCTGAAAAAGGGAAGATTATTTTTTTGATGGGTTTATGGGGTATACATTAATGGCGCATGTAGGCAAAGACACTCAGCACAAATTGAAAAGACACCGCTCATTTCCAAATCTCGCTCAGACATAGACTAAATGCACGAGTTTGCCAGGAGTAGAACCTAGAATCTTCTGATCCGTAGTCAGACGCGTTATCCATTGCTCCACAAGCCCGATGCTAAATTCACCCTAACTCTGCTCTAATTGGTCAATTCTGGATACTTGGTAGCGGACGGTAATATGATTGGTTATTATGGTTATTAGGCGCATCAGATTTGCGGACATTGAGGGGATTCAAATCATCTGGGCCAGGCGCCCGGTTAGGGTGTTTGGCACTGGGTGAAATTTGGAATCGAACTGCTTCCCGGGCGTGTGCACCGTTCAAAGGCCACGGCGAAAGTCGGCTCAAAACAAAAGTGATGTAATTATGTATGTCGAGTAATGAGTAGGATTCAGTGTTTTCACCTGCAAAAGTGATTGTTTTATTTGTTGAAAACGCGTTATCGGCCTTCCCAATGAAAACGACTTAGAAAATTCAAACATATATTTCATGGAAAAGTTATGTTGAATGTTTCTGGAACATTGAACACGCATGGGAAACAGTGTTTAATCCCATTAAAATGAAGATCTGTGAAGTTATTTGTATTTTTACGAATTATCTTTGAAAGACAAGGTCCTGAAAAAGGGAAGATTATTTTTTTGATGGGTTTATGGGGTATACATTAATGGCGCATGTAGGCAAAGACACTCAGCACAAATTGAAAAGACACCGCTCATTTCCAAATCTCGCTCAGACATAGACTAAATGCACGAGTTTGCCAGGAGTAGAACCTAGAATCTTCTGATCCGTAGTCAGACGCGTTATCCATTGCTCCACAAGCCCGATGCTAAATTCACCCTAACTCTGCTCTAATTGGTCAATTCTGGATACTTGGTAGCGGACGGTAATATGATTGGTTATTATGGTTATTAGGCGCATCAGATTTGCGGACATTGAGGGGATTCAAATCATCTGGGCCAGGCGCCCGGTTAGGGTGTTTGGCACTGGGTGAAATTTGGAATCGAACTGCTTCCCGGGCGTGTGCACCGTTCAAAGGCCACGGCGAAAGTCGGCTCAAAACAAAAGTGATGTAATTATGTATGTCGAGTAATGAGTAGGATTCAGTGTTTTCACCTGCAAAAGTGATTGTTTTATTTGTTGAAAACGCGTTATCGGCCTTCCCAATGAAAACGACTTAGAAAATTCAAACATATATTTCATGGAAAAGTTATGTTGAATGTTTCTGGAACATTGAACACGCATGGGAAACAGTGTTTAATCCCATTAAAATGAAGATCTGTGAAGTTATTTGTATTTTTACGAATTATCTTTGAAAGACAAGGTCCTGAAAAAGGGAAGATTATTTTTTTGATGGGTTTATGGGGTATACATTAATGGCGCATGTAGGCAAAGACACTCAGCACAAATTGAAAAGACACCGCTCATTTCCAAATCTCGCTCAGACATAGACTAAATGCACGAGTTTGCCAGGAGTAGAACCTAGAATCTTCTGATCCGTAGTCAGACGCGTTATCCATTGCTCCACAAGCCCGATGCTAAATTCACCCTAACTCTGCTCTAATTGGTCAATTCTGGATACTTGGTAGCGGACGGTAATATGATTGGTTATTATGGTTATTAGGCGCATCAGATTTGCGGACATTGAGGGGATTCAAATCATCTGGGCCAGGCGCCCGGTTAGGGTGTTTGGCACTGGGTGAAATTTGGAATCGAACTGCTTCCCGGGCGTGTGCACGTTCAAAGGCCACGGCGAAAGTCGGCTCAAAACAAAAGTGACGTAATTATGTATGTCGAGTAATGAGTAGGATTCAGTGTTTTCACCTGCAAAAGTGATTGTTTTATTTGTTGAAAACGCGTTATCGGCCTTCCCAATGAAAACGACTTAGAAAATTCAAACATATATTTCATGGAAAAGTTATGTTGAATGTTTCTGGAACATTGAACACGCATGGGAAACAGTGTTTAATCCCATTAAAATGAAGATCTGTGAAGTTATTTGTATTTTTACGAATTATGTTTGAAAGACAAGGTCCTGAAAAAGGGAAGTTTCTTTTTTTGATGGGTTTATGGGGTATACATTAATGGCGCATGTAGGCAAAGACACTCAGCACAAATTGAAAAGACACCGCTCATTTCCAAATCTCACTCAGACATAGACTAAATGCACGAGTTTGCCAGGAGTAGAACCTAGAATCTTCTGATCCGTAGTCAGACGCGTTATCCATTGCTCCACAAGCCCGATGCTAAATTCACCCTAACTCTGCTCTAATTGGTCAATTCTGGATACTTGGTAGCGGACGGTAATATGATTGGTTATTATGGTTATTAGGCGCATCAGATTTGCGGACATTGAGGGGATTCAAATCATCTGGGCCAGGCGCCCGGTTAGGGTGTTTGGCACTGGGTGAAATTTGGAATCGAACTGCTTCCCGGGCGTGTGCACCGTTCAAAGGCCACGGCGAAAGTCGGCTCAAAACAAAAGTGATGTAATTATGTATGTCGAGTAATGAGTAGGATTCAGTGTTTTCACCTGCAAAAGTGATTGTTTTATTTGTTGAAAACGCGTTATCGGCCTTCCCAATGAAAACGACTTAGAAAATTCAAACATATATTTCATGGAAAAGTTATGTTGAATGTTTCTGGAACATTGAACACGCATGGGAAACAGTGTTTAATCCCATTAAAATGAAGATCTGTGAAGTTATTTGTATTTTTACGAATTATCTTTGAAAGACAAGGTCCTGAAAAAGGGAAGATTATTTTTTTGATGGGTTTATGGGGTATACATTAATGGCGCATGTAGGCAAAGACACTCAGCACAAATTGAAAAGACACTGCTCATTTCCAAATCTCACTCAGACATAGACTAAATGCACGAGTTTGCCAGGAGTAGAACCTAGAATCTTCTGATCCGTAGTCAGACGCGTTATCCATTGCTCCACAAGCCCGATGCTAAATTCACCCTAACTCTGCTCTAATTGGTCAATTCTGGATACTTGGTAGCGGACGGTAATATGATTGGTTATTATGGTTATTAGGCGCATCAGATTTGCGGACATTGAGGGGATTCAAATCATCTGGGCCAGGCGCCCGGTTAGGGTGTTTGGCACTGGGTGAAATTTGGAATCGAACTGCTTCCCGGGCGTGTGCACCGTTCAAAGGCCACGGCGAAAGTCGGCTCAAAACAAAAGTGATGTAATTATGTATGTCGAGTAATGAGTAGGATTCAGTGTTTTCACCTGCAAAAGTGATTGTTTTATTTGTTGAAAACGCGTTATCGGCCTTCCCAATGAAAACGACTTAGAAAATTCAAACATATATTTCATGGAAAAGTTATGTTGAATGTTTCTGGAACATTGAACACGCATGGGAAACAGTGTTTAATCCCATTAAAATGAAGATCTGTGAAGTTATTTGTATTTTTACGAATTATCTTTGAAAGACAAGGTCCTGAAAAAGGGAAGTTTCTTTTTTTGATGGGTTTATGGGGTATACATTAATGGCGCATGTAGGCAAAGACACTCAGCACAAATTGAAAAGACACTGCTCATTTCCAAATCTCACTCAGACATAGACTAAATGCACGAGTTTGCCAGGAGTAGAACCTAGAATCTTCTGATCCGTAGTCAGACGCGTTATCCATTGCTCCACAAGCCCGATGCTAAATTCACCCTAACTCTGCTCTAATTGGTCAATTCTGGATACTTGGTAGCGGACGGTAATATGATTGGTTATTATGGTTATTAGGCGCATCAGATTTGCGGACATTGAGGGGATTCAAATCATCTGGGCCAGGCGCCCGGTTAGGGTGTTTGGCACTGGGTGAAATTTGGAATCGAACTGCTTCCCGGGCGTGAGCACCGTTCAAAGCCCACGGCGAAAGTCGGCTTAAAACAAAAGTGAAGTAATTATGTATGTCGAGTAATGAGTAGGATTCAGTGTTTTCACCTGCAAAAGTGATTGTTTTATTTGTTGAAAACGCGTTATCGGCCTTCCCAATGAAAACGACTTAGAAAATTCAAACATATATTTCATGGAAAAGTTATGTTGAATGTTTCTGGAACATTGAACACGCATGGGAAACAGTGTTTAATCCCATTAAAATGAAGATCTGTGAAGTTATTTGTATTTTTACGAATTATCTTTGAAAGACAAGGTCCTGAAAAAGGGAAGTTTCTTTTTTTGATGGGTTTATGGGGTATACATTAATGGCGCATGTAGGCAAAGACACTCAGCACAAATTGAAAAGACACCGCTCATTTCCAAATCTCACTCAGACATAGACTAAATGCACGAGTTTGCCAGGAGTAGAACCTAGAATCTTCTGATCCGTAGTCAGACGCGTTATCCATTGCTCCACAAGCCCGATGCTAAATTCACCCTAACTCTGCTCTAATTGGTCAATTCTGGATACTTGGTAGCGGACGGTAATATGATTGGTTATTATGGTTATTAGGCGCATCAGATTTGCGGACATTGAGGGGATTCAAATCATCTGGGCCAGGCGCCCGGTTAGGGTGTTTGGCACTGGGTGAAATTTGGAATCGAACTGCTTCCCGGGCGTGAGCACCGTTCAAAGCCCACGGCGAAAGTCGGCTTAAAACAAAAGTGAAGTAATTATGTATGTCGAGTAATGAGTAGGATTCAGTGTTTTCACCTGCAAAAGTGATTGTTTTATTTGTTGAAAACGCGTTATCGGCCTTCCCAATGAAAACGACTTAGAAAATTCAAACATATATTTCATGGAAAAGTTATGTTGAATGTTTCTGGAACATTGAACACGCATGGGAAACAGTGTTTAATCCCATTAAAATGAAGATCTGTGAAGTTATTTGTATTTTTACGAATTATCTTTGAAAGACAAGGTCCTGAAAAAGGGAAGTTTCTTTTTTTGATGGGTTTATGGGGTATACATTAATGGCGCATGTAGGCAAAGACACTCAGCACAAATTGAAAAGACACCGCTCATTTCCAAATCTCACTCAGACATAGACTAAATGCACGAGTTTGCCAGGAGTAGAACCTAGAATCTTCTGATCCGTAGTCAGACGCGTTATCCATTGCTCCACAAGCCCGATGCTAAATTCACCCTAACTCTGCTCTAATTGGTCAATTCTGGATACTTGGTAGCGGACGGTAATATGATTGGTTATTATGGTTATTAGGCGCATCAGATTTGCGGACATTGAGGGGATTCAAATCATCTGGGCCAGGCGCCCGGTTAGGGTGTTTGGCACTGGGTGAAATTTGGAATCGAACTGCTTCCCGGGCGTGAGCACCGTTCAAAGCCCACGGCGAAAGTCGGCTTAAAACAAAAGTGAAGTAATTATGTATGTCGAGTAATGAGTAGGATTCAGTGTTTTCACCTGCAAAAGTGATTGTTTTATTTGTTGAAAACGCGTTATCGGCCTTCCCAATGAAAACGACTTAGAAAATTCAAACATATATTTCATGGAAAAGTTATGTTGAATGTTTCTGGAACATTGAACACGCATGGGAAACAGTGTTTAATCCCATTAAAATGAAGATCTGTGAAGTTATTTGTATTTTTACGAATTATATTTGAAAGACAAGGTCCTGAAAAAGGGAAGTTTCTTTTTTTGATGGGTTTATGGGGTATACATTAATGGCGCATGTAGGCAAAGACACTCAGCACAAATTGAAAAGACACCGCTCATTTCCAAATCTCACTCAGACATAGACTAAATGCACGAGCTTGCCAGGAGTCGAACCTAGAATCTTCTGATCCGTAGTCAGACACGTTATCCATTGCGCCACAAGCCCGATGCTAAATTCACCCTAACTCTGCTCTAATTGGTCAATTCTTGATACTTGGTAGCGTAATAGGCGCATCAGATTTGCGGACATTGAGGGGATTCAAATCATCTGGGCCAGGTTCCCGGTTAGGGTGTTTGGCACTGGGTGAAATTTGGAATCGAACTTCTTCCCGGGCGTGAGCACCGTTCAAAGCCCAATGTCGAGTAATGAGTAGGATTCAGTGTTTTCACCTGCAAAAGTGATTGTTTTATTTGTTGAAAACGCGTTATCGGCCTTCCCAATGAAAACGACTTAGAAAATTCCAACATATATTTCATGGAAAAGTTATGTTGAATGTTTCTGGAACATTGAACACGCATGGGAAACAGTGTTTAATCCCATTAAAATGAAGATCTGTGAAGTTATTTGTATTTTTACGAATTATCTTTGAAAGACAAGGTCCTGAAAAAGGGAAGATTCTTTTTTTGATGGGTTTATGGGGTATACATTAATGGCGCATGTAGGCAAAGACACTCAGCACAAATTGAAAAGACACCGCTCATTTCCAAATCTCACTCAGACATAGACTAAATGCACGAGTTTGCCAGGAGTAGAACCTAGAATCTTCTGATCCGTAGTCAGACGCGTTATCCATTGCTCCACAAGCCCGATGCTAAATTCACCCTAACTCTGCTCTAATTGGTCAATTCTGGATACTTGGTAGCGGACGGTAATATGATTGGTTATTATGGTTATTAGGCGCATCAGATTTGCGGACATTGAGGGGATTCAAATCATCTGGGCCAGGCGCCCGGTTAGGGTGTTTGGCACTGGGTGAAATTTGGAATCGAACTGCTTCCCGGGCGTGTGCACCGTTCAAAGGCCACGGCGAAAGTCGGCTCAAAACAAAAGTGACGTAATTATGTATGTCGAGTAATGAGTAGGATTCAGTGTTTTCACCTGCAAAAGTGATTGTTTTATTTGTTGAAAACGCGTTATCGGCCTTCCCAATGAAAACGACTTAGAAAATTCAAACATATATTTCATGGAAAAGTTATGTTGAATGTTTCTGGAACATTGAACACGCATGGGAAACAGTGTTTAATCCCATTAAAATGAAGATCTGTGAAGTTATTTGTATTTTTACGAATTATGTTTGAAAGACAAGGTCCTGAAAAAGGGAAGTTTCTTTTTTTGATGGGTTTATGGGGTATACATTAATGGCGCATGTAGGCAAAGACACTCAGCACAAATTGAAAAGACACTGCTCATTTCCAAATCTCACTCAGACATAGACTAAATGCACGAGCTTGCCAGGAGTCGAACCTAGAATCTTCTGATCCGTAGTCAGACGCGTTATCCATTGCGCCACAAGCCCGATACTAAATTCACCCTAACTCTGCTCTAATTGGTCAATTCTTGATACTTGGTAGCGGACGGTAATATGATTGGTTATTATGGTTATTAGGCGCATCAGATTTGCGGACATTGAGGGGATTCAAATCATCTGGGCCAGGCGCCCGGTTAGGGTGTTTGGCACTGGGTGAAATTTTGAATCGAACTGCTTCCCGGGCGTGAGCACCGTTCAAAGCCCACGGCGAAAGTCGGCTTAAAACAAAAGTGAAGTAATTATGTATGTCGAGTAATGAGTAGGATTCAGTGTTTTCACCTGCAAAAGTGATTGTTTTATTTGTTGAAAACGCGTTATCGGCCTTCCCAATGAAAACGACTTAGAAAATTCAAACATGTATTTAATGGAAAAGTTATGTTGAATGTTTCTGGAACATTGAACACGCATGGGAAACAGTGTTTAATCCCATTAAAATGAAGATCTGTGAAGTTATTTGTATTTTTACGAATTATCTTTGAAAGACAAGGTCCTGAAAAAGGGAAGTTTCTTTTTTTGATGGGTTTATGGGGTATACATTAATGGCGCATGTAGGCAAAGACACTCAGCACAAATTGAAAAGACACAGCTCATTTCCAAATCTCACTCAGACATAGACTAAATGCACGAGTTTGCCAGGAGTAGAACCTAGAATCTTCTGATCCGTAGTCAGACGCGTTATCCATTGCTCCACAAGCCCGATGCTAAATTCACCCTAACTCTGCTCTAATTGGTCAATTCTGGATACTTGGTAGCGGACGGTAATATGATTGGTTATTATGGTTATTAGGCGCATCAGATTTGCGGACATTGAGGGGATTCAAATCATCTGGGCCAGGCGCCCGGTTAGGGTGTTTGGCACTGGGTGAAATTTGGAATCGAACTGCTTCCCGGGCGTGAGCACCGTTCAAAGCCCACGGCGAAAGTCGGCTTAAAACAAAAGTGAAGTAATTATGTATGTCGAGTAATGAGTAGGATTCAGTGTTTTCACCTGCAAAAGTGATTGTTTTATTTGTTGAAAACGCGTTATCGGCCTTCCCAATGAAAACGACTTAGAAAATTCAAACATATATTTCATGGAAAAGTTATGTTGAATGTTTCTGGAACATTGAACACGCATGGGAAACAGTGTTTAATCCCATTAAAATGAAGATCTGTGAAGTTATTTGTATTTTTACGAATTATATTTGAAAGACAAGGTCCTGAAAAAGGGAAGTTTCTTTTTTTGATGGGTTTATGGGGTATACATTAATGGCGCATGTAGGCAAAGACACTCAGCACAAATTGAAAAGACACCGCTCATTTCCAAATCTCACTCAGACATAGACTAAATGCACGAGCTTGCCAGGAGTCGAACCTAGAATCTTCTGATCCGTAGTCAGACGCGTTATCCATTGCGCCACAAGCCCGATGCTAAATTCACCCTAACTCTGCTCTAATTGGTCAATTCTTGATACTTGGTAGCGTATTAGGCGCATCAGATTTGCGGACATTGAGGGGATTCAAATCATCTGGGCCAGGCGCCCGGTTAGGGTGTTTGGCACTGGGTGAAATTTGGAATCGAACTTCTTCCCGGGCGTGAGCACCGTTCAAAGCCCAATGTCGAGTAATGAGTAGGATTCAGTGTTTTCACCTGCAAAAGTGATTGTTTTATTTGTTGAAAACGCGTTATCGGCCTTCCCAATGAAAACGACTTAGAAAATTCCAACATATATTTCATGGAAAAGTTATGTTGAATGTTTCTGGAACATTGAACACGCATGGGAAACAGTGTTTAATCCCATTAAAATGAAGATCTGTGAAGTTATTTGTATTTTTACGAATTATCTTTGAAAGACAAGGTCCTGAAAAAGGGAAGTTTCTTTTTTTGATGGGTTTATGGGGTATACATTAATGGCGCATGTAGGCAAAGACACTCAGCACAAATTGAAAAGACACCGCTCATTTCCAAATCTCACTCAGACATAGACTAAATGCACGAGTTTGCCAGGAGTAGAACCTAGAATCTTCTGATCCGTAGTCAGACGCGTTATCCATTGCTCCACAAGCCCGATGCTAAATTCACCCTAACTCTGCTCTAATTGGTCAATTCTGGATACTTGGTAGCGGACGGTAATATGATTGGTTATTATGGTTATTAGGCGCATCAGATTTGCGGACATTGAGGGGATTCAAATCATCTGGGCCAGGCGCCCGGTTAGGGTGTTTGGCACTGGGTGAAATTTGGAATCGAACTGCTTCCCGGGCGTGAGCACCGTTCAAAGCCCACGGCGAAAGTCGGCTTAAAACAAAAGTGAAGTAATTATGTATGTCGAGTAATGAGTAGGATTCAGTGTTTTCACCTGCAAAAGTGATTGTTTTATTTGTTGAAAACGCGTTATCGGCCTTCCCAATGAAAACGACTTAGAAAATTCAAACATATATTTCATGGAAAAGTTATGTTGAATGTTTCTGGAACATTGAACACGCATGGGAAACAGTGTTTAATCCCATTAAAATGAAGATCTGTGAAGTTATTTGTATTTTTACGAATTATGTTTGAAAGACAAGGTCCTGAAAAAGGGAAGTTTCTTTTTTTGATGGGTTTATGGGGTATACATTAATGGCGCATGTAGGCAAAGACACTCAGCACAAATTGAAAAGACACCGCTCATTTCCAAATCTCACTCAGACATAGACTAAATGCACGAGTTTGCCAGGAGTAGAACCTAGAATCTTCTGATCCGTAGTCAGACGCGTTATCCATTGCGCCACAAGCCCGATGCTAAATTCACCCTAACTCTGCTCTAATTGGTCAATTCTGGATACTTGGTAGCGGACGGTAATATGATTGGTTATTATGGTTATTAGGCGCATCAGATTTGCGGACATTGAGGGGATTCAAATCATCTGGGCCAGGCGCCCGGTTAGGGTGTTTGGCACTGGGTGAAATTTGGAATCGAACTGCTTCCCGGGCGTGAGCACCGTTCAAAGCCCACGGCGAAAGTCGGCTTAAAACAAAAGTGAAGTAATTATGTATGTCGAGTAATGAGTAGGATTCAGTGTTTTCACCTGCAAAAGTGATTGTTTTATTTGTTGAAAACGCGTTATCGGCCTTCCCAATGAAAACGACTTAGAAAATTCAAACATGTATTTAATGGAAAAGTTATGTTGAATGTTTCTGGAACATTGAACACGCATGGGAAACAGTGTTTAATCCCATTAAAATGAAGATCTGTGAAGTTATTTGTATTTTTACGAATTATCTTTGAAAGACAAGGTCCTGAAAAAGGGAAGTTTCTTTTTTTGATGGGTTTATGGGGTATACATTAATGGCGCATGTAGGCAAAGACACTCAGCACAAATTGAAAAGACACCGCTCATTTCCAAATCTCACTCAGACATAGACTAAATGCACGAGCTTGCCAGGAGTCGAACCTAGAATCTTCTGATCCGTAGTCAGACGCGTTATCCATTGCGCCACAAACCCAATGCTAAATTCACCCTAACTCTGCTCTAATTGGTCAATTCTTGATACTTGGTAGCGGACGGTAATATGATTGGTTATTATGGTTATTAGGCGCATCAGATTTGCGGACATTGAGGGGATTCAAATCATCTGGGCCAGGCGCCCGGTTAGGGTGTTTGGCACTGGGTGAAATTTGGAATCGAACTTCTTCCCGGGCGTGAGCACCGTTCAAAGCCCAATGTCGAGTAATGAGTAGGATTCAGTGTTTTCACCTGCAAAAGTGATTGTTTTATTTGTTGAAAACGCGTTATCGGCCTTCCCAATGAAAACGACTTAGAAAATTCAAACATATATTTCATGGAAAAGTTATGTTGAATGTTTCTGGAACATTGAACACGCATGGGAAACAGTGTTTAATCCCATTAAAATGAAGATCTGTGAAGTTATTTGTATTTTTACGAATTATCTTTGAAAGACAAGGTCCTGAAAAAGAGAAGTTTCTTTTTTTGATGGGTTTATGGGGTATACATTAATGGCGCATGTAGGCAAAGACACTCAGCACAAATTGAAAAGACACAGCTCATTTCCAAATCTCACTCAGACTAAATGCATGAGTTTGCCAGGAGTAGAACCTAGAATCTTCTGATCCGTAGTCAGACGCGTTATCCATTGCTCCACAAGCCCGATGCTAAATTCACACTAACTCTGCTCTAATTGGTCAATTCTGGATACTTGGTAGCGGACGGTAATATGATTGGTTATTATGGTTATTAGGCGCATCAGATTTGCGGACATTGAGGGGATTCAAATCATCTGGGCCAGGCGCCCGGTTAGGGTGTTTGGCACTGGGTGAAATTTGGAATGGAACTGCTTGCCGGGCGTGAGCACCGTTCAAAGCCCACGGCGAAAGTCGGCTTAAAACAAAAGTGAAGTAATTATGTATGTCGAGTAATGAGTAGGATTCAGTGTTTTCACCTGCAAAAGTGATTGTTTTATTTGTTGAAAACGCGTTATCGGCCTTCCCAATGAAAACGACTTAGAAAATTCCAACATATATTTCATGGAAAAGTTATGTTGAATGTTTCTGGAACATTGAACATGCATGGGAAACAGTGTTTAATCCCATTAAAATGAAGATCTGTGAAGTTATTTGTATTTTTACGAATTATATTTGAAAGACAAGGTCCTGAAAAAGGGAAGTTTCTTTTTTTGATGGGTTTATGGGGTATACATTAATGGCGCATGTAGGCAAAGACACTCAGCACAAATTGAAAAGACACCGCTCATTTCCAAATCTCACTCAGACATAGACTAAATGCACGAGCTTGCCACTAGTCGAACCTAGAATCTTCTGATCCGTAGTCAGACACGTTATCCATTGCTCCACAAGCCCGATGCTAAATCCACCTTAACTCTGCTCTAATTGGTCAATTCTTGATACTTGGTAGCGTATTAGGCGCATCAGATTTGCGGACATTGAGGGGATTCAAATCATCTGGGCCAGGTTCCCGGTTAGGGTGTTTGGCACTGGGTGAAATTTGGAATCGAACTTCTTCCCGGGCGTGAGCACCGTTCAAAGCCCATTGTCGAGTAATGAGTAGGATTCAGTGTTTTCACCTGCAAAAGTGATTGTTTTATTTGTTGAAAACGCGTTATCGGCCTTCCCAATGAAAACGACTTAGAAAATTCAAACATATATTTCATGGAAAAGTTATGTTGAATGTTTCTGGAACATTGAACACGCATGGGAAACAGTGTTTAATCCCATTAAAATGAAGATCTGTGAAGTTATTTGTATTTTTACGAATTATGTTTGAAAGACAAGGTCCTGAAAAAGGGAAGTTTCTTTTTTTGATGGGTTTATGGGGTATACATTAATGGCGCATGTAGGCAAAGACACTCAGCACAAATTGAAAAGACACCGCTCATTTCCAAATCTCACTCAGACATAGACTAAATGCACGAGTTTGCCAGGAGTAGAACCTAGAATCTTCTGATCCGTAGTCAGACGCGTTATCCATTGCTCCACAAGCCCGATGCTAAATTCACCCTAACTCTGCTCTAATTGGTCAATTCTGGATACTTGGTAGCGGACGGTAATATGATTGGTTATTATGGTTATTAGGCGCATCAGATTTGCGGACATTGAGGGGATTCAAATCATCTGGGCCAGGCGCCCGGTTAGGGTGTTTGGCACTGGGTGAAATTTGGAATCGAACTGCTTCCCGGGCGTGAGCACCGTTCAAAGCCCACGGCGAAAGTCGGCTTAAAACAAAAGTGAAGTAATTATGTATGTCGAGTAATGAGTAGGATTCAGTGTTTTCACCTGCAAAAGTGATTGTTTTATTTGTTGAAAACGCGTTATCGGCCTTCCCAATGAAAACGACTTAGAAAATTCAAACATATATTTCATGGAAAAGTTATGTTGAATGTTTCTGGAACATTGAACACGCATGGGAAACAGTGTTTAATCCCATTAAAATGAAGATCTGTGAAGTTATTTGTATTTTTACGAATTATCTTTGAAAGACAAGGTCCTGAAAAAGGGAAGTTTCTTTTTTTGATGGGTTTATGGGGTATACATTAATGGCGCATGTAGGCAAAGACACTCAGCACAAATTGAAAAGACACCGCTCATTTCCAAATCTCACTCGGACATAGACTAAATGCACGAGCTTGCCAGGAGTCGAACCTAGAATCTTCTGATCCGTAGTCAGACGCGTTATCCATTGCGCCACAAGCCCGATGCTAAATTCACCCTAACTCTGCTCTAATTGGTCAATTCTGGATACTTGGTAGCGGACGGTAATATGATTGGTTATTATGGTTATTAGGCGCATCAGATTTGCGGACATTGAGGGGATTCAAATCATCTGGGCCAGGCGCCCGGTTAGGGTGTTTGGCACTGGGTGAAATTTGGAATCGAACTTCTTCCCGGGCGTGAGCACCGTTCAAAGCCCAATGTCGAGTAATGAGTAGGATTCAGTGTTTTCACCTGCAAAAGTGATTGTTTTATTTGTTGAAAACGCGTTATCGGCCTTCCCAATGAAAACGACTTAGAAAATTCCAACATATATTTCATGGAAAAGTTATGTTGAATGTTTCTGGAACATTGAACACGCATGGGAAACAGTGTTTAATCCCATTAAAATGAAGATCTGTGAAGTTATTTGTATTTTTACGAATTATCTTTGAAAGACAAGGTCCTGAAAAAGGGAAGTTTCTTTTTTTGATGGGTTTATGGGGTATACATTAATGGCGCATGTAGGCAAAGACACTCAGCACAAATTGAAAAGACACCGCTCATTTCCAAATCTCACTCAGACATAGACTAAATGCAGGAGTTTGCCAGGAGTAAAACCTAGAATCTTCTGATCCGTAGTCAGACGCGTTATCCATTGCTCCACAAGCCCGATGCTAAATTCACCCTAACTCTGCTCTAATTGGTCAATTCTGGATACTTGGTAGCGGACGGTAATATGATTGGTTATTATGGTTATTAGGCGCATCAGATTTGCGGACATTGAGGGGATTCAAATCATCTGGGCCAGGCGCCCGGTTAGGGTGTTTGGCACTGGGTGAAATTTGGAATCGAACTGCTTCCCGGGCGTGTGCACCGTTCAAAGGCCACGGCGAAAGTCGGCTCAAAACAAAAGTGACGTAATTATGTATGTTGAGTAATGAGTAGGATTCAGTGTTTTCACCTGCAAAAGTGATTGTTTTATTTGTTGAAAACGCGTTATCGGCCTTCCCAATGAAAACGACTTAGAAAATTCAAACATATATTTCATGGAAAAGTTATGTTGAATGTTTCTGGAACATTGAACACGCATGGGAAACAGTGTTTAATCCCATTAAAATGAAGATCTGTGAAGTTATTTGTATTTTTACGAATTATCTTTGAAAGACAAGGTCCTGAAAAAGGGAAGTTTCTTTTTTTGATGGGTTTATGGGGTATACATTAATGGCGCATGTAGGCAAAGACACTCAGCACAAATTGAAAAGACACCGCTCATTTCCAAATCTCACTCAGACATAGACTAAATGCACGAGCTTGCCAGGAGTCGAACCTAGAATCTTCTGATCCGTAGTCAGACGCGTTATCCATTGCGCCACAAGCCCGATACTAAATTCACCCTAACTCTGCTCTAATTGGTCAATTCTTGATACTTGGTAGCGGACGGTAATATGATTGGTTATTATGGTTATTAGGCGCATCAGATTTGCGGACATTGAGGGGATTCAAATCATCTGGGCCAGGCGCCCGGTTAGGGTGTTTGGCACTGGGTGAAATTTGGAATCGAACTGCTTCCCGGGCGTGAGCACCGTTCAAAGCCCACGGCGAAAGTCGGCTTAAAACAAAAGTGAAGTAATTATGTATGTCGAGTAATGAGTAGGATTCAGTGTTTTCACCTGCAAAAGTGATTGTTTTATTTGTTGAAAACGCGTTATCGGCCTTCCCAATGAAAACGACTTAGAAAATTCAAACATATATTTCATGGAAAAGTTATGTTGAATGTTTCTGGAACATTGAACACGCATGGGAAACAGTGTTTAATCCCATTAAAATGAAGATCTGTGAAGTTATTTGTATTTTTACGAATTATCTTTGAAAGACAAGGTCCTGAAAAAGGGAAGTTTCTTTTTTTGATGGGTTTATGGGGTATACATTAATGGCGCATGTAGGCAAAGACACTCAGCACAAATTGAAAAGACACCGCTCATTTCCAAATCTCACTCAGACATAGACTAAATGCACGAGCTTGCCAGGAGTCGAACCTAGAATCTTCTGATCCGTAGTCAGACGCGTTATCCATTGCGCCACAAGCCCGATACTAAATTCACCCTAACTCTGCTCTAATTGGTCAATTCTTGATACTTGGTAGCGGACGGTAATATGATTGGTTATTATGGTTATTAGGCGCATCAGATTTGCGGACATTGAGGGGATTCAAATCATCTGGGCCAGGCGCCCGGTTAGGGTGTTTGGCACTGGGTGAAATTTGGAATCGAACTGCTTCCCGGGCGTGAGCACCGTTCAAAGCCCACGGCGAAAGTCGGCTTAAAACAAAAGTGAAGTAATTATGTATGTCGAGTAATGAGTAGGATTCAGTGTTTTCACCTGCAAAAGTGATTGTTTTATTTGTTGAAAACGCGTTATCGGCCTTCCCAATGAAAACGACTTAGAAAATTCAAACATATATTTCATGGAAAAGTTATGTTGAATGTTTCTGGAACATTGAACACGCATGGGAAACAGTGTTTAATCCCATTAAAATGAAGATCTGTGAAGTTATTTGTATTTTTACGAATTATATTTGAAAGACAAGGTCCTGAAAAAGGGAAGTTTCTTTTTTTGATGGGTTTATGGGGTATACATTAATGGCGCATGTAGGCAAAGACACTCAGCACAAATTGAAAAGACACCGCTCATTTCCAAATCTCACTCGGACATAGACTAAATGCACGAGCTTGCCAGGAGTCGAACCTAGAATCTTCTGATCCGTAGTCAGACGCGTTATCCATTGCGCCACAAGCCCGATGCTAAATTCACCCTAACTTTGCTCTAATTGGTCAATTCTTGATACTTGGTAGCGTATTAGGCGCATCAGATTTGCGGACATTGAGGGGATTCAAATCATCTGGGCCAGGCGCCCGGTTAGGGTGTTTGGCACTGGGTGAAATTTGGAATCAAACTTCTTCCCGGGCGTGAGCACCGTTCAAAGCCCAATGTCGAGTAATGAGTAGGATTCAGTGTTTTCACCTGCAAAAGTGATTGTTTTATTTGTTGAAAACGCGTTATCGGCCTTCCCAATGAAAACGACTTAGAAAATTCAAACATATATTTCATGGAAAAGTTATGTTGAATGTTTCTGGAACATTGAACACGCATGGGAAACAGTGTTTAATCCCATTAAAATGAAGATCTGTGAAGTTATTTGTATTTTTACGAATTATCTTTGAAAGACAAGGTCCTGAAAAAGGGAAGTTTCTTTTTTTGATGGGTTTATGGGGTATACATTAATGGCGCATGTAGGCAAAGACACTCAGCACAAATTGAAAAGACACAGCTCATTTCCAAATCTCACTCAGACATAGACTAAATGCACGAGTTTGCCAGGAGTAGAACCTAGAATCTTCTGATCCGTAGTCAGACGCGTTATCCATTGCTCCACAAGCCCGATGCTAAATTCACCCTAACTCTGCTCTAATTGGTCAATTCTGGATACTTGGTAGCGGACGGTAATATGATTGGTTATTATGGTTATTAGGCGCATCAGATTTGCGGACATTGAGGGGATTCAAATCATCTGGGCCAGGCGCCCGGTTAGGGTGTTTGGCACTGGGTGAAATTTGGAATCGAACTGCTTCCCGGGCGTGAGCACCGTTCAAAGCCCACGGCGAAAGTCGGCTTAAAACAAAAGTGAAGTAATTATGTATGTCGAGTAATGAGTAGGATTCAGTGTTTTCACCTGCAAAAGTGATTGTTTTATTTGTTGAAAACGCGTTATCGGCCTTCCCAATGAAAACGACTTAGAAAATTCAAACATATATTTCATGGAAAAGTTATGTTGAATGTTTCTGGAACATTGAACACGCATGGGAAACAGTGTTTAATCCCATTAAAATGAAGATCTGTGAAGTTATTTGTATTTTTACGAATTATCTTTGAAAGACAAGGTCCTGAAAAAGGGAAGTTTCTTTTTTTGATGGGTTTATGGGGTATACATTAATGGCGCATGTAGGCAAAGACACTCAGCACAAATTGAAAAGACACCGCTCATTTCCAAATCTCACTCAGACATAGACTAAATGCACGAGCTTGCCAGGAGTCGAACCTAGAATCTTCTGATCCGTAGTCAGACGCGTTATCCATTGCGCCACAAGCCCGATACTAAATTCACCCTAACTCTGCTCTAATTGGTCAATTCTTGATACTTGGTAGCGGACGGTAATATGATTGGTTATTATGGTTATTAGGCGCATCAGATTTGCGGACATTGAGGGGATTCAAATCATCTGGGCCAGGCGCCCGGTTAGGGTGTTTGGCACTGGGTGAAATTTGGAATCGAACTGCTTCCCGGGCGTGAGCACCGTTCAAAGCCCACGGCGAAAGTCGGCTTAAAACAAAAGTGAAGTAATTATGTATGTCGAGTAATGAGTAGGATTCAGTGTTTTCACCTGCAAAAGTGATTGTTTTATTTGTTGAAAACGCGTTATCGGCCTTCCCAATGAAAACGACTTAGAAAATTCAAACATATATTTCATGGAAAAGTTATGTTGAATGTTTCTGGAACATTGAACACGCATGGGAAACAGTGTTTAATCCCATTAAAATGAAGATCTGTGAAGTTATTTGTATTTTTACGAATTATATTTGAAAGACAAGGTCCTGAAAAAGGGAAGTTTCTTTTTTTGATGGGTTTATGGGGTATACATTAATGGCGCATGTAGGCAAAGACACTCAGCACAAATTGAAAAGACACCGCTCATTTCCAAATCTCACTCGGACATAGACTAAATGCACGAGCTTGCCAGGAGTCGAACCTAGAATCTTCTGATCCGTAGTCAGACGCGTTATCCATTGCGCCACAAGCCCGATGCTAAATTCACCCTAACTTTGCTCTAATTGGTCAATTCTTGATACTTGGTAGCGTATTAGGCGCATCAGATTTGCGGACATTGAGGGGATTCAAATCATCTGGGCCAGGCGCCCGGTTAGGGTGTTTGGCACTGGGTGAAATTTGGAATCAAACTTCTTCCCGGGCGTGAGCACCGTTCAAAGCCCAATGTCGAGTAATGAGTAGGATTCAGTGTTTTCACCTGCAAAAGTGATTGTTTTATTTGTTGAAAACGCGTTATCGGCCTTCCCAATGAAAACGACTTAGAAAATTCAAACATATATTTCATGGAAAAGTTATGTTGAATGTTTCTGGAACATTGAACACGCATGGGAAACAGTGTTTAATCCCATTAAAATGAAGATCTGTGAAGTTATTTGTATTTTTACGAATTATCTTTGAAAGACAAGGTCCTGAAAAAGGGAAGTTTCTTTTTTTGATGGGTTTATGGGGTATACATTAATGGCGCATGTAGGCAAAGACACTCAGCACAAATTGAAAAGACACAGCTCATTTCCAAATCTCACTCAGACATAGACTAAATGCATGAGTTTGCCAGGAGTAGAACCTAGAATCTTCTGATCCGTAGTCAGACGCGTTATCCATTGCTCCACAAGCCCGATGCTAAATTCACCCTAACTCTGCTCTAATTGGTCAATTCTGGATACTTGGTAGCGGACGGTAATATGATTGGTTATTATGGTTATTAGGCGCATCAGATTTGCGGACATTGAGGGGATTCAAATCATCTGGGCCAGGCGCCCGGTTAGGGTGTTTGGCACTGGGTGAAATTTGGAATCGAACTGCTTCCCGGGCGTGAGCACCGTTCAAAGCCCACGGCGAAAGTCGGCTTAAAACAAAAGTGAAGTAATTATGTATGTCGAGTAATGAGTAGGATTCAGTGTTTTCACCTGCAAAAGTGATTGTTTTATTTGTTGAAAACGCGTTATCGGCCTTCCCAATGAAAACGACTTAGAAAATTCAAACATATATTTCATGGAAAAGTTATGTTGAATGTTTCTGGAACATTGAACACGCATGGGAAACAGTGTTTAATCCCATTAAAATGAAGATCTGTGAAGTTATTTGTATTTTTACGAATTATATTTGAAAGACAAGGTCCTGAAAAAGGGAAGTTTCTTTTTTTGATGGGTTTATGGGGTATACATTAATGGCGCATGTAGGCAAAAACACTCAGCACAAATTGAAAAGACACTGCTCATTTCCAAATCTCACTCGGACATAGACTAAATGCACGAGCTTGCCAGGAGTCGAACCTAGAATCTTCTGATCCGTAGTCAGACGCGTTATCCATTGCGCCACAAGCCCGATGCTAAATTCACCCTAACTTTGCTCTAATTGGTCAATTCTTGATACTTGGTAGCGTATTAGGCGCATCAGATTTGCAGACATTGAGGGGATTCAAATCATCTGGGCCAGGCGCCCGGTTAGTGTGTTTGGCACTGGGTGAAATTTGGAATCAAACTTCTTCCCGGGCGTGAGCACCGTTCAAAGCCCAATGTCGAGTAATGAGTAGGATTCAGTGTTTTCACCTGCAAAAGTGATTGTTTTATTTGTTGAAAACGCGTTATCGGCCTTCCCAATGAAAACGACTTAGAAAATTCCAACATATATTTCATGGAAAGTTATGTTGAATGTTTCTGGAACATTGAACACGCATGGGAAACAGTGTTTAATCCCATTAAAATTAAGATCTGTGAAGTTATTTGTATTTTTACGAATTATCTTTGAAAGACAAGGTCCTGAAAAAGGGAAGTTTCTTTTTTTGATGGGTTTATGGGGTATACATTAATGGCGCATGTAGGCAAAGACACTCAGCACAAATTGAAAAGACACAGCTCATTTCCAAATCTCACTCAGACATAGACTAAATGCATGAGTTTGCCAGGAGTAGAACCTAGAATCTTCTGATCCGTAGTCAGACGCGTTATCCATTGCTCCACAAGCCCGATGCTAAATTCACCCTAACTCTGCTCTAATTGGTCAATTCTGGATACTTGGTAGCGGACGGTAATATGATTGGTTATTATGGTTATTAGGCGCATCAGATTTGCGGACATTGAGGGGATTCAAATCATCTGGGCCAGGCGCCCGGTTAGGGTGTTTGGCACTGGGTGAAATTTGGAATCGAACTGCTTCCCGGGCGTGAGCACCGTTCAAAGCCCACGGCGAAAGTCGGCTTAAAACAAAAGTGAAGTAATTATGTATGTCGAGTAATGAGTAGGATTCAGTGTTTTCACCTGCAAAAGTGATTGTTTTATTTGTTGAAAACGCGTTATCGGCCTTCCCAATGAAAACGACTTAGAAAATTCAAACATATATTTCATGGAAAAGTTATGTTGAATGTTTCTGGAACATTGAACACGCATGGGAAACAGTGTTTAATCCCATTAAAATGAAGATCTGTGAAGTTATTTGTATTTTTACGAATTATATTTGAAAGACAAGGTCCTGAAAAAGGGAAGTTTCTTTTTTGATGGGTTTATGGGGTATACATTAATGGCGCATGTAGGCAAAAACACTCAGCACAAATTGAAAAGACACTGCTCATTTCCAAATCTCACTCGGACATAGACTAAATGCACGAGCTTGCCAGGAGTCGAACCTAGAATCTTCTGATCCGTAGTCAGACGCGTTATCCATTGCGCCACAAGCCCGATGCTAAATTCACCCTAACTTTGCTCTAATTGGTCAATTCTTGATACTTGGTAGCGTATTAGGCGCATCAGATTTGCAGACATTGAGGGGATTCAAATCATCTGGGCCAGGCGCCCGGTTAGGGTGTTTGGCACTGGGTGAAATTTGGAATCAAACTTCTTCCCGGGCGTGAGCACCGTTCAAAGCCCAATGTCGAGTAATGAGTAGGATTCAGTGTTTTCACCTGCAAAAGTGATTGTTTTATTTGTTGAAAACGCGTTATCGGCCTTCCCAATGAAAACGACTTAGAAAATTCCAACATATATTTCATGGAAAGTTATGTTGAATGTTTCTGGAACATTGAACACGCATGGGAAACAGTGTTTAATCCCATTAAAATTAAGATCTGTGAAGTTATTTGTATTTTTACGAATTATCTTTGAAAGACAAGGTCCTGAAAAAGGGAAGTTTCTTTTTTTGATGGGTTTATGGGGTATACATTAATGGCGCATGTAGGCAAAGACACTCAGCACAAATTGAAAAGACACAGCTCATTTCCAAATCTCACTCAGACATAGACTAAATGCATGAGTTTGCCAGGAGTAGAACCTAGAATCTTCTGATCCGTAGTCAGACGCGTTATCCATTGCTCCACAAGCCCGATGCTAAATTCACCCTAACTCTGCTCTAATTGGTCAATTCTGGATACTTGGTAGCGGACGGTAATATGATTGGTTATTATGGTTATTAGGCGCATCAGATTTGCGGACATTGAGGGGATTCAAATCATCTGGGCCAGGCGCCCGGTTAGGGTGTTTGGCACTGGGTGAAATTTGGAATCGAACTGCTTCCCGGGCGTGAGCACCGTTCAAAGCCCACGGCGAAAGTCGGCTTAAAACAAAAGTGAAGTAATTATGTATGTCGAGTAATGAGTAGGATTCAGTGTTTTCACCTGCAAAAGTGATTGTTTTATTTGTTGAAAACGCGTTATCGGCCTTCCCAATGAAAACGACTTAGAAAATTCAAACATATATTTCATGGAAAAGTTATGTTGAATGTTTCTGGAACATTGAACACGCATGGGAAACAGTGTTTAATCCCATTAAAATGAAGATCTGTGAAGTTATTTGTATTTTTACGAATTATATTTGAAAGACAAGGTCCTGAAAAAGGGAAGTTTCTTTTTTTGATGGGTTTATGGGGTATACATTAATGGCGCATGTAGGCAACAAATTGAAAAGACACCGCTCATTTCCAAATCTCACTCGGACATAGACTAAATGCACGAGCTTGCCAGGAGTCGAACCTAGAATCTTCTGATCCGTAGTCAGACGCTTTATCCATTGCGCCACAAGCCCAATGATAAGTTCACCCTAACTCTGCTCTAATTGGTCAATTCTGGATACTTGGTAGCGGACGGTAATATGATTGGTTATTATGGTTATTAGGCGCATCAGATCTGCGGACATTGAGGGGATTCAAATCATCTGGGCCAGGCGCCCGGTTAGGGTGTTTGGCACTGGGTGAAATTTGGAATCGAACTGCTTCCCGGGCGTGAGCACCGTTCAAAGCCCACTGCGAAAGTCGGCTTAAAACAAAAGTGAAGTAATTATGTATGTCGAGTAATGAGTAGGATTCAGTGTTTTCACCTGCAAAAGTGATTGTTTTATTTGTTGAAAACGCGTTATCGGCCTTCCCAATGAAAACGACTTAGAAAATTCAAACATATATTTCATGGAAAAGTTATGTTGAATGTTTCTGGAACATTGAACACGCATGGGAAACAGTGTTTAATCCCATTAAAATGAAGATCTGTGAAGTTATTTGTATTTTTACGAATTATCTTTGAAAGACAAGGTCCTGAAAAAGGGAAGTTTCTTTTTTTGATGGGTTTATGGGGTATACATTAATGGCGCATGTAGGCAAAGACACTCAGCACAAATTGAAAAGACACAGCTCATTTCCAAATCTCACTCAGACTAAATGCACGAGCTTGCCAGGAGTCGAACCTAGAATCTTCTGATCCGTAGTCAGACGCGTTATCCATTGCGCCACAAGCCCGATGCTAAATTCACCCTAACTCTGCTCTAATTGGTCAATTCTGGATACTTGGTAGCGGACGGTAATATGATTGGTTATTATGGTTATTAGGCGCATCAGATTTGCGGACATTGAGGGGATTCAAATCATCTGGGCCAGGCGCCCGGTTAGGGTGTTTGGCACTGGGTGAAATTTGGAATCGAACTTCTTCCCGGGCGTGAGCACCGTTCAAAGCCCAATGTCGAGTAATGAGTAGGATTCAGTGTTTTCACCTGCAAAAGTGATTGTTTTATTTGTTGAAAACGCGTTATCGGCCTTCCCAATGAAAACGACTTAGAAAATTCAAACATATATTTCATGGAAAAGTTATGTTGAATGTTTCTGGAACATTGAACACGCATGGGAAACAGTGTTTAATCCCATTAAAATGAAGATCTGTGAAGTTATTTGTATTTTTACGAATTATATTTGAAAGACAAGGTCCTGAAAAAGGGAAGTTTCTTTTTTTGATGGGTTTATGGGGTATACATTAATGGCGCATGTAGGCAAAGACACTCAGCACAAATTGAAAAGACACCGCTCATTTCCAAATCTCACTCGGACATAGACTAAATGCACGAGCTTGCCAGGAGTCGAACCTAGAATCTTCTGATCCGTAGTCAGACGCGTTATCCATTGCGCCACAAGCCCGATGCTAAATTCACCCTAACTTTGCTCTAATTGGTCAATTCTTGATACTTGGTAGCGTATTAGGCGCATCAGATTTGCGGACATTGAGGGGATTCAAATCATCTGGGCCAGGCGCCCGGTTAGGGTGTTTGGCACTGGGTGAAATTTGGAATCGAACTGCTTCCCGGGCGTGAGCACCGTTCAAAGCCCACGGCGAAAGTCGGCTTAAAACAAAAGTGAAGTAATTATGTATGTCGAGTAATGAGTAGGATTCAGTGTTTTCACCTGCAAAAGTGATTGTTTTATTTGTTGAAAACGCGTTATCGGCCTTCCCAATGAAAACGACTTAGAAAATTCAAACATATATTTCATGGAAAAGTTATGTTGAATGTTTCTGGAACATTGAACACGCATGGGAAACAGTGTTTAATCCCATTAAAATGAAGATCTGTGAAGTTATTTGTATTTTTACGAATTATATTTGAAAGACAAGGTCCTGAAAAAGGGAAGTTTCTTTTTTTGATGGGTTTATGGGGTATACATTATTGGCGCATGTAGGCAAAAACACTCAGCACAAATTGAAAAGACACCGCTCATTTCCAAATCTCACTCGGACATAGACTAAATGCACGAGCTTGCCAGGAGTCGAACCTAGAATCTTCTGATCCGTAGTCAGACGCGTTATCCATTGCGCCACAAGCCCGATGCTAAATTCACCCTAACTTTGCTCTAATTGGTCAATTCTTGATACTTGGTAGCGTATTAGGCGCATCAGATTTGCGGACATTGAGGGGATTCAAATCATCTGGGCCAGGCGCCCAGTTAGGGTGTTTGGCACTGGGTGAAATTTGGAATCAAACTTCTTCCCGGGCGTGAGCACCGTTCAAAGCCCAATGTCGAGTAATGAGTAGGATTCAGTGTTTTCACCTGCAAAAGTGATTGTTTTATTTGTTGAAAACGCGTTATCGGCCTTCCCAATGAAAACGACTTAGAAAATTCAAACATATATTTCATGGAAAAGTTATGTTGAATGTTTCTGGAACATTGAACACGCATGGGAAACAGTGTTTAATCCCATTAAAATGAAGATCTGTGAAGTTATTTGTATTTTTACGAATTATCTTTGAAAGACAAGGTCCTGAAAAAGGGAAGTTTCTTTTTTTGATGGGTTTATGGGGTATACATTAATGGCGCATGTAGGCAAAGACACTCAGCACAAATTGAAAAGACACAGCTCATTTCCAAATCTCACTCAGACATAGACTAAATGCATGAGTTTGCCAGGAGTAGAACCTAGAATCTTCTGATCCGTAGTCAGACGCGTTATCCATTGCTCCACAAGCCCGATGCTAAATTCACCCTAACTCTGCTCTAATTGGTCAATTCTGGATACTTGGTAGCGGACGGTAATATGATTGGTTATTATGGTTATTAGGCGCATCAGATTTGCGGACATTGAGGGGATTCAAATCATCTGGGCCAGGCGCCCGGTTAGGGTGTTTGGCACTGGGTGAAATTTGGAATCGAACTGCTTCCCGGGCGTGAGCACCGTTCAAAGCCCACGGCGAAAGTCGGCTTAAAACAAAAGTGAAGTAATTATGTATGTCGAGTAATGAGTAGGATTCAGTGTTTTCACCTGCAAAAGTGATTGTTTTATTTGTTGAAAACGCGTTATCGGCCTTCCCAATGAAAACGACTTAGAAAATTCAAACATATATTTCATGGAAAAGTTATGTTGAATGTTTCTGGAACATTGAACACGCATGGGAAACAGTGTTTAATCCCATTAAAATGAAGATCTGTGAAGTTATTTGTATTTTTACGAATTATCTTTGAAAGACAAGGTCCTGAAAAAGGGAAGTTTCTTTTTTTGATGGGTTTATGGGGTATACATTAATGGCGCATGTAGGCAAAGACACTCAGCACAAATTGAAAAGACACAGCTCATTTCCAAATCTCACTCAGACATAGACTAAATGCATGAGTTTGCCAGGAGTAGAACCTAGAATCTTCTGATCCGTAGTCAGACGCGTTATCCATTGCTCCACAAGCCCGATGCTAAATTCACCCTAACTCTGCTCTAATTGGTCAATTCTGGATACTTGGTAGCGGACGGTAATATGATTGGTTATTATGGTTATTAGGCGCATCAGATTTGCGGACATTGAGGGGATTCAAATCATCTGGGCCAGGCGCCCGGTTAGGGTGTTTGGCACTGGGTGAAATTTGGAATCGAACTGCTTCCCGGGCGTGAGCACCGTTCAAAGCCCACGGCGAAAGTCGGCTTAAAACAAAAGTGAAGTAATTATGTATGTCGAGTAATGAGTAGGATTCAGTGTTTTCACCTGCAAAAGTGATTGTTTTATTTGTTGAAAACGCGTTATCGGCCTTCCCAATGAAAACGACTTAGAAAATTCAAACATATATTTCATGGAAAAGTTATGTTGAATGTTTCTGGAACATTGAACACGCATGGGAAACAGTGTTTAATCCCATTAAAATGAAGATCTGTGAAGTTATTTGTATTTTTACGAATTATCTTTGAAAGACAAGGTCCTGAAAAAGGGAAGTTTCTTTTTTTGATGGGTTTATGGGGTATACATTAATGGCGCATGTAGGCAAAGACACTCAGCACAAATTGAAAAGACACCGCTCATTTCCAAATCTCACTCGGACATAGACTAAATGCACGAGCTTGCCAGGAGTCGAACCTAGAATCTTCTGATCCGTAGTCAGATGCGTTATCCATTGCGCCACAAGCCCGATGCTAAATTCACCCTAACTTTGCTCTAATTGGTCAATTCTTGATACTTGGTAGCGTATTAGGCGCATCAGATTTGCGGACATTGAGGGGATTCAAATCATCTGGGCCAGGCGCCCAGTTAGGGTGTTTGGCACTGGGTGAAATTTGGAATCAAACTTCTTCCCGGGCGTGAGCACCGTTCAAAGCCCAATGTCGAGTAATGAGTAGGATTCAGTGTTTTCACCTGCAAAATGATTGTTTTATTTGTTGAAAACGCGTTATCGGCCTTCCCAATGAAAACGACTTAGAAAATTCAAACATATATTTCATGGAAAAGTTATGTTGAATGTTTCTGGAACATTGAACACGCATGGGAAACAGTGTTTAATCCCATTAAAATGAAGATCTGTGAAGTTATTTGTATTTTTACGAATTATCTTTGAAAGACAAGGTCCTGAAAAAGGGAAGTTTCTTTTTTTGATGGGTTTATGGGGTATACATTAATGGCGCATGTAGGCAAAGACACTCAGCACAAATTGAAAAGACACAGCTCATTTCCAAATCTCACTCAGACATAGACTAAATGCATGAGTTTGCCAGGAGTAGAACCTAGAATCTTCTGATCCGTAGTCAGACGCGTTATCCATTGCTCCACAAGCCCGATGCTAAATTCACCCTAACTCTGCTCTAATTGGTCAATTCTGGATACTTGGTAGCGGACGGTAATATGATTGGTTATTATGGTTATTAGGCGCATCAGATTTGCGGACATTGAGGGGATTCAAATCATCTGGGCCAGGCGCCCGGTTAGGGTGTTTGGCACTGGGTGAAATTTGGAATCGAACTGCTTCCCGGGCGTGAGCACCGTTCAAAGCCCACGGCGAAAGTCGGCTTAAAACAAAAGTGAAGTAATTATGTATGTCGAGTAATGAGTAGGATTCAGTGTTTTCACCTGCAAAAGTGATTGTTTTATTTGTTGAAAACGCGTTATCGGCCTTCCCAATGAAAACGACTTAGAAAATTCAAACATATATTTCATGGAAAAGTTATGTTGAATGTTTCTGGAACATTGAACACGCATGGGAAACAGTGTTTAATCCCATTAAAATGAAGATCTGTGAAGTTATTTGTATTTTTACGAATTATCTTTGAAAGACAAGGTCCTGAAAAAGGGAAGTTTCTTTTTTTGATGGGTTTATGGGGTATACATTAATGGCGCATGTAGGCAAAGACACTCAGCACAAATTGAAAAGACACAGCTCATTTCCAAATCTCACTCAGACATAGACTAAATGCATGAGTTTGCCAGGAGTAGAACCTAGAATCTTCTGATCCGTAGTCAGACGCGTTATCCATTGCTCCACAAGCCCGATGCTAAATTCACCCTAACTCTGCTCTAATTGGTCAATTCTGGATACTTGGTAGCGGACGGTAATATGATTGGTTATTATGGTTATTAGGCGCATCAGATTTGCGGACATTGAGGGGATTCAAATCATCTGGGCCAGGCGCCCGGTTAGGGTGTTTGGCACTGGGTGAAATTTGGAATCGAACTGCTTCCCGGGCGTGAGCACCGTTCAAAGCCCACGGCGAAAGTCGGCTTAAAACAAAAGTGAAGTAATTATGTATGTCGAGTAATGAGTAGGATTCAGTGTTTTCACCTGCAAAAGTGATTGTTTTATTTGTTGAAAACGCGTTATCGGCCTTCCCAATGAAAACGACTTAGAAAATTCAAACATATATTTCATGGAAAAGTTATGTTGAATGTTTCTGGAACATTGAACACGCATGGGAAACAGTGTTTAATCCCATTAAAATGAAGATCTGTGAAGTTATTTGTATTTTTACGAATTATCTTTGAAAGACAAGGTCCTGAAAAAGGGAAGTTTCTTTTTTTGATGGGTTTATGGGGTATACATTAATGGCGCATGTAGGCAAAGACACTCAGCACAAATTGAAAAGACACCGCTCATTTCCAAATCTCACTCGGACATAGACTAAATGCACGAGCTTGCCAGGAGTCGAACCTAGAATCTTCTGATCCGTAGTCAGACGCGTTATCCATTGCGCCACAAGCCCGATGCTAAATTCACCCTAACTTTGCTCTAATTGGTCAATTCTTGATACTTGGTAGCGTATTAGGCGCATCAGATTTGCGGACATTGAGGGAATTCAAATCATCTGGGCCAGGCGCCCGGTTAGGGTGTTTGGCACTGGGTGAAATTTGGAATCGAACTGCATCGGGCTTGTGGCGCAATGGATAACGCGTCTGACTACGGATCAGTGGTTCGACTCCTGCACCGTGCATTTAGTCTATGTCCGAGTGAGATTTGGAAATGAGCAGTGTCTTTTCAATTTGTGCTGAGTGTTTCTGCTTCCCGGGCGTGAGCACCGTTCAAAGCCCACGGCGAAAGTCGGCTTAAAACAAAAGTGAAGTAATTATGTATGTCGAGTAATGAGTAGGATTCAGTGTTTTCACCTGCAAAAGTGATTGTTTTATTTGTTGAAAACGCGTTATCGGCCTTCCCAATGAAAACGACTTAGAAAATTCCAACATATATTTCATGGAAAGTTATGTTGAATGTTTCTGGAACATTGAACACGCATGGGAAACAGTGTTTAATCCCATTAAAATTAAGATCTGTGAAGTTATTTGTATTTTTACGAATTATCTTTGAAAGACAAGGTCCTGAAAAAGGGAAGTTTCTTTTTTTGATGGGTTTATGGGGTATACATTAATGGCGCATGTAGGCAACAAATTGAAAAGACACCGCTCATTTCCAAATCTCACTCGGACATAGACTAAATGCACGAGCTTGCCAGGAGTCGAACCTAGAATCTTCTGATCCGTAGTCAGACGCGTTATCCATTGCGCCACAAGCCCGATGCTAAATTCACCTTAACTCTGCTCTAATTGGTCAATTCTGGATACTTGGTAGCGGACGGTAATATGATTGGTTATTATGGTTATTAGGCGCATCAGATTTGCGGACATTGAGGGGATTCAAATCATCTGGGCCAGGCGCCCGGTTAGGGTGTTTGGCACTGGATGAAATTTGGAATGAACTGCTTCCCGGATGTGTGCACCGTTCAAAGGCCACGGCGAAAGTCGGCTCAAAACAAAAGTGACGTAATTATGTATGTCGTGTAATGAGTAGGATTCAGTGTTTTCACCTGCAAAAGTTATTGTTTTATTTGTTGAAAACGCGTTATCGGCCTTCCCAATGAAGACGACTTAGAAAATTCCAACATATATTTCATGGAAAAGTTATGTTGAATGTTTCTGGAACATTGAACACGCATGGGAAACAGTGTTTAATCCCATTAAAATGAAGATCTGTGAAGTTATTTGTATTTTTACGAATTATATTTGAAAGACAAGGTCCTGAAAAAGGGAAGTTTCTTTTTTTGATGGGTTTATGGGGTATACATTAATGGCGCATGTAGGCAACAAATTGAAAAGACACCGCTCATTTCCAAATCTCACTCGGACATAGACTAAATGCACGAGCTTGCCAGGAGTCGAACCTAGAATCTTCTGATCCGTAGTCAGACGCTTTATCCATTGGGCCACAAGCCCAATGATAAATTCACCCTAACTCTGCTCTAATTGGTCAATTCTGGATACTTGGTAGCGGACGGTAATATGATTGGTTATTATGGTTATTAGGCGCATCAGATCTGCGGACATTGAGGGGATTCAAATCATCTGGGCCAGGCGCCCGGTTAGGGTGTTTGGCACTGGGTGAAATTTGGAATCGAACTGCTTCCCGGGCGTGAGCACCGTTCAAAGCCCACTGCGAAAGTCGGCTTAAAACAAAAGTGAAGTAATTATGTATGTCGAGTAATGAGTAGGATTCAGTGTTTTCACCTGCAAAAGTGATTGTTTTATTTGTTGAAAACGCGTTATCGGCCTTCCCAATGAAAACGACTTAGAAAATTCAAACATATATTTCATGGAAAAGTTATGTTGAATGTTTCTGGAACATTGAACACGCATGGGAAACAGTGTTTAATCCCATTAAAATGAAGATCTGTGAAGTTATTTGTATTTTTACGAATTATCTTTGAAAGACAAGGTCCTGAAAAAGGGAAGTTTCTTTTTTTGATGGGTTTATGGGGTATACATTAATGGCGCATGTAGGCAAAGACACTCAGCACAAATTGAAAAGACACCGCTCATTTCCAAATCTCACATAGACTAAATGCACGAGCTTGCCAGGAGTCGAACCTAGAATCTTCTGATCCGTAGTCAGACGCGTTATCCATTGCGCCACAAGCCCGATGCTAAATTCACCCTAACTCTGCTCTAATTGGTCAATTCTGGATACTTGGTAGCGGACGGTAATATGATTGGTTATTATGGTTATTAGGCGCATCAGATTTGCGGACATTGAGGGGATTCAAATCATCTGGGCCAGGCGCCCGGTTAGGGTGTTTGGCACTGGGTGAAATTTGGAATCAAACTTCTTCCCGGGCGTGAGCACCGTTCAAAGCCCAATGTCGAGTAATGAGTAGGATTCAGTGTTTTCACCTGCAAAAGTGATTGTTTTATTTGTTGAAAACGCGTTATCGGCCTTCCCAATGAAAACGACTTAGAAAATTCAAACATATATTTCATGGAAAAGTTATGTTGAATGTTTCTGGAACATTGAACACGCATGGGAAACAGTGTTTAATCCCATTAAAATGAAGATCTGTGAAGTTATTTGTATTTTTACGAATTATATTTGAAAGACAAGGTCCTGAAAAAGGGAAGTTTATTTTTTTGATGGGTTTATGGGGTATACATTAATGGCGCATGTAGGCAAAGACACTCAGCACAAATTGAAAAGACACCGCTCATTTCCAAATCTCACTCGGACATAGACTAAATGCACGAGCTTGCCAGGAGTCGAACCTAGAATCTTCTGATCCGTAGTCAGACGCGTTATCCATTGCGCCACAAGCCCGATGCTAAATTCACCCTAACTTTGCTCTAATTGGTCAATTCTTGATACTTGGTAGCGTATTAGGCGCATCAGATTTGCGGACATTGAGGGGATTCAAATCATCTGGGCCAGGCGCCCGGTTAGGGTGTTTGGCACTGGGTGAAATTTGGAATCAAACTTCTTCCCGGGCGTGAGCACCGTTCAAAGCCCAATGTCGAGTAATGAGTAGGATTCAGTGTTTTCACCTGCAAAAGTGATTGTTTTATTTGTTGAAAACGCGTTATCGGCCTTCCCAATGAAAACGACTTAGAAAATTCCAACATATATTTCATGGAAAGTTATGTTGAATGTTTCTGGAACATTAAACACGCATGGGAAACAGTGTTTAATCCCATTAAAATTAAGATCTGTGAAGATATTTGTATTTTTACGAATTATCTTTGAAAGACAAGGTCCTGAAAAAGGGAAGTTTCTTTTTTTGATGGGTTTATGGGGTATACATTAATGGCGCATGTAGGCAACAAATTGAAAAGACACCGCTCATTTCCAAATCTCACTCGGACATAGACTAAATGCACGAGCTTGCCAGGAGTCGAACCTAGAATCTTCTGATCCGTAGTCAGACGCGTTATCCATTGCGCCACAAGCCCGATGCTAAATTCTCCCTAACTCTGCTCTAATTGGTCAATTCTGGATACTTGGTAGCGGACGGTAATATGATTGGTTATTATGGTTATTAGGCGCATCAGATTTGCGGACATTGAGGGGATTCAAATCATCTGGGCCAGGCGCCCGGTTAGGGTGTTTGGCACTGGATGAAATTTGGAATGAACTGCTTCCCGGGCGTGTGCACCGTTCAAAGGCCACGGCGAAAGTCGGCTCAAAACAAAAGTGACGTAATTATGTATGTCGAGTAATGAGTAGGATTCAGTGTTTTCACCTGCAAAAGTTATTGTTTTATTTGTTGAAAACGCGTTATCGGCCTTCCCAATGAAGACGACTTAGAAAATTCCAGCATATATTTCATGGAAAAGTTATGTTGAATGTTTCTGGAACATTGAACACGCATGGGAAACAGTGTTTAATCCCATTAAAATGAAGATCTGTGAAGTTATTTGTATTTTTACGAATTATCTTTGAAAGACAAGGTCCTGAAAAAGGGAAGTTTCTTTTTTTGATGGGTTTATGGGGTATACATTAATGGCGCATGTAGGCAAAGACACTCAGCACAAATTGAAAAGACACCGCTCATTTCCAAATCTCACTCAGACATAGACTAAATGCACGAGCTTGCCAGGAGTCGAACCTAGAATCTTCTGATCCGTAGTCAGACACGTTATCCACTGCGCTCAATTCTTGATACTTGGTAGCGTATTAGGCGCATCAGATTTGCGGACATTGAGGGGATTCAAATCATCTGGGCCAGGCGCCCGGTTAGGGTGTTTGGCACTGGGTGAAATTTGGAATCGAACTTCTTCCCGGGCGTGAGCACCGTTCAAAGCCCAATGTCGAGTAATGAGTAGGATTCAGTGTTTTCACCTGCAAAAGTGATTGTTTTATTTGTTGAAAACGCGTTATCGGCCTTCCCAATGAAAACGACTTAGAAAATTCCAACATATATTTCATGGAAAAGTTATGTTGAATGTTTCTGGAACATTGAACACGCATGGGAAACAGTGTTTAATCCCATTAAAATGAAGATCTGTGAAGTTATTTGTATTTTTACGAATTATCTTTGAAAGACAAGGTCCTGAAAAAGGGAAGATTCTTTTTTTGATGGGTTTATGGGGTATACATTAATGGCGCATGTAGGCAAAGACACTCAGCACAAATTGAAAAGACACCGCTCATTTCCAAATCTCACTCAGACATAGACTAAATGCACGAGTTTGCCAGGAGTAAAACCTAGAATCTTCTGATCCGTAGTCAGACGCGTTATCCATTGCTCCACAAGCCCGATGCTAAATTCACCCTAACTCTGCTCTAATTGGTCAAATCTGGATACTTGGTAGCGGACGGTAATATGATTGGTTATTATGGTTATTAGGCGCATCAGATTTGCGGACATTGAGGGGATTCAAATCATCTGGGCCAGGCGCCCGGTTAGGGTGTTTGGCACTGGGTGAAATTTGGAATCGAACTGCTTCCCGGGAGTGTGCACCGTTCAAAGGCCACGGCGAAAGTCGGCTCAAAACAAAAGTGACGTAATTATGTATGTTGAGTAATGAGTAGGATTCAGTGTTTTCACCTGCAAAAGTGATTGTTTTATTTGTTGAAAACGCGTTATCGGCCTTCCCAATGAAAACGACTTAGAAAATTCAAACATATATTTCATGGAAAAGTTATGTTGAATGTTTCTGGAACATTGAACACGCATGGGAAACAGTGTTTAATCCCATTAAAATGAAGATCTGTGAAGTTATTTGTATTTTTTCGAATTATATTTGAAAGACAAGGTCCTGAAAAAGGGAAGTTTCTTTTTTTGATGGGTTTATGGGGTATACATTAATGGCGCATGTAGGCAAAGACACTCAGCACAAATTGAAAAGACAGCGCTCATTTCCAAATCTCACTCGGACATAGACTAAATGCACGAGCTTGCCAGGAGTCGAACCTAGAATCTTCTGATCCGTAGTCACACGCGTTATCCATTGCGCCACAAGCCCGATGCTAAATTCACCCTAACTTTGCTCTAATTGGTCAATTCTTGATACTTGGTAGCGTATTAGGCGCATCAGATTTGCGGACATTGAGGGGATTCAAATCATCTGGGCCAGGCGCCCGGTTAGGGTGTTTGGCACTGGGTGAAATTTGGAATCGAACTTCTTCCCGGGCGTGAGCACCGTTCAAAGCCCAATGTCGAGTAATGAGTAGGATTCAGTGTTTTCACCTGCAAAAGTGATTGTTTTATTTGTTGAAAACGCGTTATCGGCCTTCCCAATGAAAACGACTTAGAAAATTCAAACATATATTTCATGGAAAAGTTATGTTGAATGTTTCTGGAACATTGAACACGCATGGGAAACAGTGTTTAATCCCATTAAAATGAAGATCTGTGAAGTTATTTGTATTTTTACGAATTATATTTGAAAGACAAGGTCCTGAAAAAGGGAAGTTTCTTTTTTTGATGGGTTTATGGGGTATACATTAATGGCGCATGTAGGCAAAGACACTCAGCACAAATTGAAAAGACACCGCTCATTTCCAAATCTCACTCGGACATAGACTAAATGCACGAGCTTGCCAGGAGTCGAACCTAGAATCTTCTGATCCGTAGTCAGACGCGTTATCCATTGCGCCACAAGCCCGATGCTAAATTCACCCTAACTTTGCTCTAATTGGTCAATTCTTGATACTTGGTAGCGTATTAGGCGCATCAGATTTGCGGACATTGAGGGGATTCAAATCATCTGGGCCAGGCGCCCGGTTAGGGTGTTTGGCACTGGGTGAAATTTGGAATCAAACTTCTTCCCGGGCGTGAGCACCGTTCAAAGCCCAATGTCGAGTAATGAGTAGGATTCAGTGTTTTCACCTGCAAAAGTGATTGTTTTATTTGTTGAAAACGCGTTATCGGCCTTCCCAATGAAAACGACTTAGAAAATTCCAACATATATTTCATGGAAAGTTATGTTGAATGTTTCTGGAACATTAAACACGCATGGGAAACAGTGTTTAATCCCATTAAAATTAAGATCTGTGAAGTTATTTGTATTTTTACGAATTATCTTTGAAAGACAAGGTCCTGAAAAAGGGAAGTTTCTTTTTTTGATGGGTTTATGGGGTATACATTAATGGCGCATGTAGGCAACAAATTGAAAAGACACCGCTCATTTCCAAATCTCACTCGGACATAGACTAAATGCACGAGCTTGCCAGGAGTCGAACCTAGAATCTTCTAATCCGTAGTCAGACGCGTTATCCATTGCGCCACAAGCCCGATGCTAAATTCTCCCTAACTCTGCTCTAATTGGTCAATTCTGGATACTTGGTAGCGGACGGTAATATGATTGGTTATTATGGTTATTAGGCGCATCAGATTTGCGGACATTGAGGGGATTCAAATCATCTGGGCCAGGCGCCCGGTTAGGGTGTTTGGCACTGGATGAAATTTGGAATGAACTGCTTCCCGGGCGTGTGCACCGTTCAAAGGCCACGGCGAAAGTCGGCTCAAAACAAAAGTGACGTAATTATGTATGTCGAGTAATGAGTAGGATTCAGTGTTTTCACCTGCAAAAGTTATTGTTTTATTTGTTGAAAACGCGTTATCGGCCTTCCCAATGAAGACGACTTAGAAAATTCCAGCATATATTTCATGGAAAAGTTATGTTGAATGTTTCTGGAACATTGAACACGCATGGGAAACAGTGTTTAATCCCATTAAAATGAAGATCTGTGAAGTTATTTGTATTTTTACGAATTATCTTTGAAAGACAAGGTCCTGAAAAAGGGAAGTTTCTTTTTTTGATGGGTTTATGGGGTATACATTAATGGCGCATGTAGGCAAAGACACTCAGCACAAATTGAAAAGACACCGCTCATTTCCAAATCTCACTCAGACATAGACTAAATGCACGAGCTTGCCAGGAGTCGAACCTAGAATCTTCTGATCCGTAGTCAGACACGTTATCCACTGCGCTCAATTCTTGATACTTGGTAGCGTATTAGGTGCATCAGATTTGCGGACATTGAGGGGATTCAAATCATCTGGGCCAGGCGCCCGGTTAGGGTGTTTGGCACTGGGTGAAATTTGGAATCGAACTTCTTCCCGGGCGTGAGCACCGTTCAAAGCCCAATGTCGAGTAATGAGTAGGATTCAGTGTTTTCACCTGCAAAAGTGATTGTTTTATTTGTTGAAAACGCGTTATCGGCCTTCCCAATGAAAACGACTTAGAAAATTCCAACATATATTTCATGGAAAAGTTATGTTGAATGTTTCTGGAACATTGAACACGCATGGGAAACAGTGTTTAATCCCATTAAAATGAAGATCTGTGAAGTTATTTGTATTTTTACGAATTATCTTTGAAAGACAAGGTCCTGAAAAAGGGAAGTTTCTTTTTTTGATGGGTTTATGGGGTATACATTAATGGCGCATGTAGGCAAAGACACTCAGCACAAATTGAAAAGACACCGCTCATTTCCAAATCTCACTCGGACATAGACTAAATGCACGAGCTTGCCAGGAGTCGAACCTAGAATCTTCTGATCCGTAGTCAGACGCGTTATCCATTGCGCCACAAGCCCGATGCTAAATTCACCCTAACTTTGCTCTAATTGGTCAATTCTTGATACTTGGTAGCGTATTAGGCGCATCAGATTTGCGGACATTGAGGGGATTCAAATCATCTGGGCCAGGCGCCCGGTTAGGGTGTTTGGCACTGGGTGAAATTTGGAATCAAACTTCTTCCCGGGCGTGAGCACCGTTCAAAGCCCAATGTCGAGTAATGAGTAGGATTCAGTGTTTTCACCTGCAAAAGTGATTGTTTTATTTGTTGAAAACGCGTTATCGGCCTTCCCAATGAAAACGACTTAGAAAATTCCAACATATATTTCATGGAAAGTTATGTTGAATGTTTCTGGAACATTAAACACGCATGGGAAACAGTGTTTAATCCCATTAAAATTAAGATCTGTGAAGTTATTTGTATTTTTACGAATTATCTTTGAAAGACAAGGTCCTGAAAAAGGGAAGTTTCTTTTTTTGATGGGTTTATGGGGTATACATTAATGGCGCATGTAGGCAACAAATTGAAAAGACACCGCTCATTTCCAAATCTCACTCGGACATAGACTAAATGCACGAGCTTGCCAGGAGTCGAACCTAGAATCTTCTAATCCGTAGTCAGACGCGTTATCCATTGCGCCACAAGCCCGATGCTAAATTCTCCCTAACTCTGCTCTAATTGGTCAATTCTGGATACTTGGTAGCGGACGGTAATATGATTGGTTATTATGGTTATTAGGCGCATCAGATTTGCGGACATTGAGGGGATTCAAATCATCTGGGCCAGGCGCCCGGTTAGGGTGTTTGGCACTGGATGAAATTTGGAATGAACTGCTTCCCGGGCGTGTGCACCGTTCAAAGGCCACGGCGAAAGTCGGCTCAAAACAAAAGTGACGTAATTATGTATGTCGAGTAATGAGTAGGATTCAGTGTTTTCACCTGCAAAAGTTATTGTTTTATTTGTTGAAAACGCGTTATCGGCCTTCCCAATGAAGACGACTTAGAAAATTCCAGCATATATTTCATGGAAAAGTTATGTTGAATGTTTCTGGAACATTGAACACGCATGGGAAACAGTGTTTAATCCCATTAAAATGAAGATCTGTGAAGTTATTTGTATTTTTACGAATTATCTTTGAAAGACAAGGTCCTGAAAAAGGGAAGTTTCTTTTTTTGATGGGTTTATGGGGTATACATTAATGGCGCATGTAGGCAAAGACACTCAGCACAAATTGAAAAGACACCGCTCATTTCCAAATCTCACTCAGACATAGACTAAATGCACGAGCTTGCCAGGAGTCGAACCTAGAATCTTCTGATCCGTAGTCAGACACGTTATCCACTGCGCTCAATTCTTGATACTTGGTAGCGTATTAGGTGCATCAGATTTGCGGACATTGAGGGGATTCAAATCATCTGGGCCAGGCGCCCGGTTAGGGTGTTTGGCACTGGGTGAAATTTGGAATCGAACTTCTTCCCGGGCGTGAGCACCGTTCAAAGCCCAATGTCGAGTAATGAGTAGGATTCAGTGTTTTCACCTGCAAAAGTGATTGTTTTATTTGTTGAAAACGCGTTATCGGCCTTCCCAATGAAAACGACTTAGAAAATTCCAACATATATTTCATGGAAAAGTTATGTTGAATGTTTCTGGAACATTGAACACGCATGGGAAACAGTGTTTAATCCCATTAAAATGAAGATCTGTGAAGTTATTTGTATTTTTACGAATTATCTTTGAAAGACAAGGTCCTGAAAAAGGGAAGATTCTTTTTTTGATGGGTTTATGGGGTATACATTAATGGCGCATGTAGGCAAAGACACTCAGCACAAATTGAAAAGACACCGCTCATTTCCAAATCTCACTCAGACATAGACTAAATGCACGAGTTTGCCAGGAGTAAAACCTAGAATCTTCTGATCCGTAGTCAGACGCGTTATCCATTGCTCCACAAGCCCGATGCTAAATTCACCCTAACTCTGCTCTAATTGGTCAAATCTGGATACTTGGTAGCGGACGGTAATATGATTGGTTATTATGGTTATTAGGCGCATCAGATTTGCGGACATTGAGGGGATTCAAATCATCTGGGCCAGGCGCCCGGTTAGGGTGTTTGGCACTGGGTGAAATTTGGAATCGAACTGCTTCCCGGGAGTGTGCACCGTTCAAAGGCCACGGCGAAAGTCGGCTCAAAACAAAAGTGACGTAATTATGTATGTTGAGTAATGAGTAGGATTCAGTGTTTTCACCTGCAAAAGTGATTGTTTTATTTGTTGAAAACGCGTTATCGGCCTTCCCAATGAAAACGACTTAGAAAATTCAAACATATATTTCATGGAAAAGTTATGTTGAATGTTTCTGGAACATTGAACACGCATGGGAAACAGTGTTTAATCCCATTAAAATGAAGATCTGTGAAGTTATTTGTATTTTTTCGAATTATATTTGAAAGACAAGGTCCTGAAAAAGGGAAGTTTCTTTTTTTGATGGGTTTATGGGGTATACATTAATGGCGCATGTAGGCAAAGACACTCAGCACAAATTGAAAAGACAGCGCTCATTTCCAAATCTCACTCGGACATAGACTAAATGCACGAGCTTGCCAGGAGTCGAACCTAGAATCTTCTGATCCGTAGTCACACGCGTTATCCATTGCGCCACAAGCCCGATGCTAAATTCACCCTAACTTTGCTCTAATTGGTCAATTCTTGATACTTGGTAGCGTATTAGGCGCATCAGATTTGCGGACATTGAGGGGATTCAAATCATCTGGGCCAGGCGCCCGGTTAGGGTGTTTGGCACTGGGTGAAATTTGGAATCGAACTTCTTCCCGGGCGTGAGCACCGTTCAAAGCCCAATGTCGAGTAATGAGTAGGATTCAGTGTTTTCACCTGCAAAAGTGATTGTTTTATTTGTTGAAAACGCGTTATCGGCCTTCCCAATGAAAACGACTTAGAAAATTCAAACATATATTTAATGGAAAAGTTATGTTGAATGTTTCTGGAACATTGAACACGCATGGGAAACAGTGTTTAATCCCATTAAAATGAAGATCTGTGAAGTTATTTGTATTTTTACGAATTATATTTGAAAGACAAGGTCCTGAAAAAGGGAAGTTTCTTTTTTTGATGGGTTTATGGGGTATACATTAATGGCGCATGTAGGCAAAGACACTCAGCACAAATTGAAAAGACACCGCTCATTTCCAAATCTCACTCGGACATAGACTAAATGCACGAGCTTGCCAGGAGTCGAACCTAGAATCTTCTGATCCGTAGTCAGACGCGTTATCCATTGCGCCACAAGCCCGATGCTAAATTCACCCTAACTTTGCTCTAATTGGTCAATTCTTGATACTTGGTAGCGTATTAGGCGCATCAGATTTGCGGACATTGAGGGGATTCAAATCATCTGGGCCAGGCGCCCGGTTAGGGTGTTTGGCACTGGGTGAAATTTGGAATCAAACTTCTTCCCGGGCGTGAGCACCGTTCAAAGCCCAATGTCGAGTAATGAGTAGGATTCAGTGTTTTCACCTGCAAAAGTGATTGTTTTATTTGTTGAAAACGCGTTATCGGCCTTCCCAATGAAAACGACTTAGAAAATTCCAACATGTATTTCATGGAAAGTTATGTTGAATGTTTCTGGAACATTAAACACGCATGGGAAACAGTGTTTAATCCCATTAAAATGAAGATCTGTGAAGTTATTTGTATTTTTACAAATTATATTTGAAAGACAAGGTCCTGAAAAAGGGAAGTTTCTTTTTTTGATGGGTTTATGGGGTATACATTAATGGCGCATGTAGGCAAAGACACTCAGCACAAATTGAAAAGACACCGCTCATTTCCAAATCTCACTCGGACATAGACTAAATGCACAAGCTTGCCAGGAGTCGAACCTAGAATCTTCTGATCCGTAGTCAGACGCGTTATCCATTGCGCCACAAGCCCGATGCTAAATTCACCCTAACTTTGCTCTAATTGGTCAATTCTTGATACTTGGTAGCGTATTAGGCGCATCAGATTTGCGGACATTGAGGGGATTCAAATCATCTGGGCCAGGCGCCCGGTTAGGGTGTTTGGCACTGGGTGAAATTTGGAATCAAACTTCTTCCCGGGCGTGAGCACCGTTCAAAGCCCAATGTCGAGTAATGAGTAGGATTCAGTGTTTTCACCTGCAAAAGTTATTGTTTTATTTGTTGAAAACGCGTTATCGGCCTTCCCAATGAAGACGACTTAGAAAATTCCAGCATATATTTCATGGAAAAGTTATGTTGAATGTTTCTGGAACATTGAACACGCATGGGAAACAGTGTTTAATCCCATTAAAATGAAGATCTGTGAAGTTATTTGTATTTTTACGAATTATCTTTGAAAGACAAGGTCCTGAAAAAGGGAAGTTTCTTTTTTTGATGGGTTTATGGGGTATACATTAATGGCGCATGTAGGCAAAGACACTCAGCACAAATTGAAAAGACACCGCTCATTTCCAAATCTCACTCAGACATAGACTAAATGCACGAGCTTGCCAGGAGTCGAACCTAGAATCTTCTGATCCGTAGTCAGACACGTTATCCACTGCGCTCAATTCTTGATACTTGGTAGCGTATTAGGCGCATCAGATTTGCGGACATTGAGGGGATTCAAATCATCTGGGCCAGGCGCCCGGTTAGGGTGTTTGGCACTGGGTGAAATTTGGAATCGAACTTCTTCCCGGGCGTGAGCACCGTTCAAAGCCCAATGTCGAGTAATGAGTAGGATTCAGTGTTTTCACCTGCAAAAGTGATTGTTTTATTTGTTGAAAACGCGTTATCGGCCTTCCCAATGAAAACGACTTAGAAAATTCCAACATATATTTCATGGAAAAGTTATGTTGAATGTTTCTGGAACATTGAACACGCATGGGAAACAGTGTTTAATCCCATTAAAATGAAGATCTGTGAAGTTATTTGTATTTTTACGAATTATCTTTGAAAGACAAGGTCCTGAAAAAGGGAAGATTCTTTTTTTGATGGATTTATGGGGTATACATTAATGGCGCATGTAGGCAAAGACACTCAGCACAAATTGAAAAGACACCGCTCATTTCCAAATCTCACTCAGACATAGACTAAATGCACGAGTTTGCCAGGAGTAAAACCTAGAATCTTCTGATCCGTAGTCAGACGCGTTATCCATTGCTCCACAAGCCCGATGCTAAATTCACCCTAACTCTGCTCTAATTGGTCAAATCTGGATACTTGGTAGCGGACGGTAATATGATTGGTTATTATGGTTATTAGGCGCATCAGATTTGCGGACATTGAGGGGATTCAAATCATCTGGGCCAGGCGCCCGGTTAGGGTGTTTGGCACTGGGTGAAATTTGGAATCGAACTGCTTCCCGGGAGTGTGCACCGTTCAAAGGCCACGGCGAAAGTCGGCTCAAAACAAAAGTGACGTAATTATGTATGTTGAGTAATGAGTAGGATTCAGTGTTTTCACCTGCAAAAGTGATTGTTTTATTTGTTGAAAACGCGTTATCGGCCTTCCCAATGAAAACGACTTAGAAAATTCAAACATATATTTCATGGAAAAGTTATGTTGAATGTTTCTGGAACATTGAACACGCATGGGAAACAGTGTTTAATCCCATTAAAATGAAGATCTGTGAAGTTATTTGTATTTTTACGAATTATCTTTGAAAGACAAGGTCCTGAAAAAGGGAAGTTTATTTTTTTGATGGGTTTATGGGGTATACATTAATGGCGCATGTAGGCAAAGACACTCAGCACAAATTGAAAAGACACCGCTCATTTCCAAATCTCACTCGGACATAGACTAAATGCACGAGCTTGCCAGGAGTCGAACCTAGAATCTTCTGATCCGTAGTCAGACGCGTTATCCATTGCGCCACAAGCCCGATGCTAAATTCACCCTAACTTTGCTCTAATTGGTCAATTCTTGATACTTGGTAGCGTATTAGGCGCATCAGATTTGCGGACATTGAGGGGATTCAAATCATCTGGGCCAGGCGCCCGGTTAGGGTGTTTGGCACTGGGTGAAATTTGGAATCAAACTTCTTCCCGGGCGTGAGCACCGTTCAAAGCCCAATGTCGAGTAATGAGTAGGATTCAGTGTTTTCACCTGCAAAAGTGATTGTTTTATTTGTTGAAAACGCGTTATCGGCCTTCAAAATGAAAACGACTTAGAAAATTCCAACATATATTTCATGGAAAGTTATGTTGAATGTTTCTGGAACATTAAACACGCATGGGAAACAGTGTTTAATCCCATTAAAATGAAGATCTGTGAAGTTATTTGTATTTTTACGAATTATATTTGAAAGACAAGGTCCTGAAAAAGGGAAGTTTCTTTTTTTGATGGGTTTATGGGGTATACATTAATGGCGCATGTAGGCAAAGACACTCAGCACAAATTGAAAAGACACCGCTCATTTCCAAATCTCACTCAGACATAGACTAAATGCACGAGTTTGCCAGGAGTAAAACCTAGAATCTTCTGATCCGTAGTCAGACGCGTTATCCATTGCTCCACAAGCCCGATGCTAAATTCACCCTAACTCTGCTCTAATTGGTCAAATCTGGATACTTGGTAGCGGACGGTAATATGATTGGTTATTATGGTTATTAGGCGCATCAGATTTGCGGACATTGAGGGGATTCAAATCATCTGGGCCAGGCGCCCGGTTAGGGTGTTTGGCACTGGGTGAAATTTGGAATCGAACTGCTTCCCGGGAGTGTGCACCGTTCAAAGGCCACGGCGAAAGTCGGCTCAAAACAAAAGTGACGTAATTATGTATGTTGAGTAATGAGTAGGATTCAGTGTTTTCACCTGCAAAAGTGATTGTTTTATTTGTTGAAAACGCGTTATCGGCCTTCCCAATGAAAACGACTTAGAAAATTCAAACATATATTTCATGGAAAAGTTATGTTGAATGTTTCTGGAACATTGAACACGCATGGGAAACAGTGTTTAATCCCATTAAAATGAAGATCTGTGAAGTTATTTGTATTTTTACGAATTATCTTTGAAAGACAAGGTCCTGAAAAAGGGAAGTTTATTTTTTTGATGGGTTTATGGGGTATACATTAATGGCGCATGTAGGCAAAGACACTCAGCACAAATTGAAAAGACACCGCTCATTTCCAAATCTCACTCGGACATAGACTAAATGCACGAGCTTGCCAGGAGTCGAACCTAGAATCTTCTGATCCGTAGTCAGACGCGTTATCCATTGCGCCACAAGCCCGATGCTAAATTCACCCTAACTTTGCTCTAATTGGTCAATTCTTGATACTTGGTAGCGTATTAGGCGCATCAGATTTGCGGACATTGAGGGGATTCAAATCATCTGGGCCAGGCGCCCGGTTAGGGTGTTTGGCACTGGGTGAAATTTGGAATCAAACTTCTTCCCGGGCGTGAGCACCGTTCAAAGCCCAATGTCGAGTAATGAGTAGGATTCAGTGTTTTCACCTGCAAAAGTGATTGTTTTATTTGTTGAAAACGCGTTATCGGCCTTCAAAATGAAAACGACTTAGAAAATTCCAACATATATTTCATGGAAAGTTATGTTGAATGTTTCTGGAACATTAAACACGCATGGGAAACAGTGTTTAATCCCATTAAAATGAAGATCTGTGAAGTTATTTGTATTTTTACGAATTATATTTGAAAGACAAGGTCCTGAAAAAGGGAAGTTTCTTTTTTTGATGGGTTTATGGGGTATACATTAATGGCGCATGTAGGCAAAGACACTCAGCACAAATTGAAAAGACACCGCTCATTTCCAAATCTCACTCGGACATAGACTAAATGCACGAGCTTGCCAGGAGTCGAACCTAGAATCTTCTGATCCGTAGTCAGACGCGTTATCCATTGCGCCACAAGCCCGATGCTAAATTCACCCTAACTTTGCTCTAATTGGTCAATTCTTGATACTTGGTAGCGTATTAGGCGCATCAGATTTGCGGACATTGAGGGGATTCAAATCATCTGGGCCAGGCGCCCGGTTAGGGTGTTTGGCACTGGGTGAAATTTGGAATCAAACTTCTTCCCGGGCGTGAGCACCGTTCAAAGCCCAATGTCGAGTAATGAGTAGGATTCAGTGTTTTCACCTGCAAAAGTTATTGTTTTATTTGTTGAAAACGCGTTATCGGCCTTCCCAATGAAGACGACTTAGAAAATTCCAGCATATATTTCATGGAAAAGTTATGTTGAATGTTTCTGGAACATTGAACACGCATGGGAAACAGTGTTTAATCCCATTAAAATGAAGATCTGTGAAGTTATTTGTATTTTTACGAATTATCTTTGAAAGACAAGGTCCTGAAAAAGGGAAGTTTCTTTTTTTGATGGGTTTATGGGGTATACATTAATGGCGCATGTAGGCAAAGACACTCAGCACAAATTGAAAAGACACCGCTCATTTCCAAATCTCACTCAGACATAGACTAAATGCACGAGCTTGCCAGGAGTCGAACCTAGAATCTTCTGATCCGTAGTCAGACACGTTATCCACTGCGCTCAATTCTTGATACTTGGTAGCGTATTAGGCGCATCAGATTTGCGGACATTGAGGGGATTCAAATCATCTGGGCCAGGCGCCCGGTTAGGGTGTTTGGCACTGGGTGAAATTTGGAATCGAACTTCTTCCCGGGCGTGAGCACCGTTCAAAGCCCAATGTCGAGTAATGAGTAGGATTCAGTGTTTTCACCTGCAAAAGTGATTGTTTTATTTGTTGAAAACGCGTTATCGGCCTTCCCAATGAAAACGACTTAGAAAATTCCAACATATATTTCATGGAAAAGTTATGTTGAATGTTTCTGGAACATTGAACACGCATGGGAAACAGTGTTTAATCCCATTAAAATGAAGATCTGTGAAGTTATTTGTATTTTTACGAATTATCTTTGAAAGACAAGGTCCTGAAAAAGGGAAGATTCTTTTTTTGATGGGTTTATGGGGTATACATTAATGGCGCATGTAGGCAAAGACACTCAGCACAAATTGAAAAGACACCGCTCATTTCCAAATCTCACTCAGACATAGACTAAATGCACGAGTTTGCCAGGAGTAAAACCTAGAATCTTCTGATCCGTAGTCAGACGCGTTATCCATTGCTCCACAAGCCCGATGCTAAATTCACCCTAACTCTGCTCTAATTGGTCAAATCTGGATACTTGGTAGCGGACGGTAATATGATTGGTTATTATGGTTATTAGGCGCATCAGATTTGCGGACATTGAGGGGATTCAAATCATCTGGGCCAGGCGCCCGGTTAGGGTGTTTGGCACTGGGTGAAATTTGGAATCGAACTGCTTCCCGGGAGTGTGCACCGTTCAAAGGCCACGGCGAAAGTCGGCTCAAAACAAAAGTGACGTAATTATGTATGTTGAGTAATGAGTAGGATTCAGTGTTTTCACCTGCAAAAGTGATTGTTTTATTTGTTGAAAACGCGTTATCGGCCTTCCCAATGAAAACGACTTAGAAAATTCAAACATATATTTCATGGAAAAGTTATGTTGAATGTTTCTGGAACATTGAACACGCATGGGAAACAGTGTTTAATCCCATTAAAATGAAGATCTGTGAAGTTATTTGTATTTTTACGAATTATCTTTGAAAGACAAGGTCCTGAAAAAGGGAAGTTTATTTTTTTGATGGGTTTATGGGGTATACATTAATGGCGCATGTAGGCAAAGACACTCAGCACAAATTGAAAAGACACCACTCATTTCCAAATCTCACTCGGACATAGACTAAATGCACGAGCTTGCCAGGAGTCGAACCTAGAATCTTCTGATCCGTAGTCAGACGCGTTATCCATTGCGCCACAAGCCCGATGCTAAACTCACCCTAACTCTGCTCTAATTGGTCAATTCTGGATACTTGGTAGCGGACGGTAATATGATTGGTTATTATGGTTATTAGGCGCATCAGATTTGCGGACATTGAGGGGATTCAAATCATCTGGGCCAGGCGCCCGGTTAGGGTGTTTGGCACTGTGTGAAATTTGGAATCGAACTGCTTCCCGGGCGTGAGCACAGTTCAAAGGCCACGGCGAAAGTCGGCTCAAAACAAAAGTGACGTAATTATGTATGTCGAGTAATGAGTAGGATTCAGTGTTTTCACCTGCAAAAGTGATTGTTTTATTTGTTGAAAACGCGTTATCGGCCTTCCCAATGAAAACGACTTAGAAAATTCCAACATATATTTCATGGAAAAGTTATGTTGAATGTTTCTGGAACATTGAACACGCATGGGAAACAGTGTTTAATCCCATTAAAATGAAGATCTGTGAAGTTATTTGTATTTTTACGAATTATCTTTGAAAGACAAGGTCCTGAAAAAGGGAAGTTTCTTTTTTTGATGAGTTTATGGGGTATACATTAATGGCGCATGTAGGCAAAGACACTCAGCACAAATTGAAAAGACACCGCTCATTTCCAAATCTCACTCAGACATAGACTAAATGCACGAGCTTGCCAGGAGTCGAACCTAGAATCTTCTGATCCGTAGTCAGACGCGTTATCCATTGCGCCACAAGCCCGATGCTAAACTCACCCTAACTCTGCTCTAATTGGTCAATTCTGGATACTTGGTAGCGGACGGTAATATGATTGGTTATTATGGTTATTAGTCGCATCAGATTTGCGGACATTGAGGGGATTCAAATCATCTGGGCCAGGCGCCCGGTTAGGGTGTTTGGCACTGGATGAAATTTGGAATCGAACTGCTTCCCGGGCGTGAGCACCGTTCAAAGGCCACGGCGAAAGTCGGCTCAAAACAAAACTGACGTAATTATGTATGTCGAGTAATGAGTAGGATTCAGTGTTTTCACCTGCAAAAGTTATTGTTTTATTTGTTGAAAACGCGTTATCGGCCTTCCCAATGAAGACGACTTAGAAAATTCCAGCATATATTTCATGGAAAAGTTATGTTGAATGTTTCTGGAACATTGAACACGCATGGGAAACAGTGTTTAATCCCATTAAAATGAAGATCTGTGAAGTTATTTGTATTTTTACGAATTATCTTTGAAAGACAAGGTCCTGAAAAAGGGAAGTTTCTTTTTTTGATGGGTTTATGGGGTATACATTAATGGCGCATGTAGGCAAAGACACTCAGCACAAATTGAAAAGACACCGCTCATTTCCAAATCTCACTCAGACATAGACTAAATGCACGAGCTTGCCAGGAGTCGAACCTAGAATCTTCTGATCCGTAGTCAGACACGTTATCCACTGCGCTCAATTCTTGATACTTGGTAGCGTATTAGGCGCATCAGATTTGCGGACATTGAGGGGATTCAAATCATCTGGGCCAGGCGCCCGGTTAGGGTGTTTGGCACTGGGTGAAATTTGGAATCGAACTTCTTCCCGGGCGTGAGCACCGTTCAAAGCCCAATGTCGAGTAATGAGTAGGATTCAGTGTTTTCACCTGCAAAAGTGATTGTTTTATTTGTTGAAAACGCGTTATCGGCCTTCCCAATGAAAACGACTTAGAAAATTCCAACATATATTTCATGGAAAAGTTATGTTGAATGTTTCTGGAACATTGAACACGCATGGGAAACAGTGTTTAATCCCATTAAAATGAAGATCTGTGAAGTTATTTGTATTTTTACGAATTATCTTTGAAAGACAAGGTCCTGAAAAAGGGAAGATTCTTTTTTTGATGGGTTTATGGGGTATACATTAATGGCGCATGTAGGCAAAGACACTCAGCACAAATTGAAAAGACACCGCTCATTTCCAAATCTGACTCAGACATAGACTAAATGCACGAGTTTGCCAGGAGTAAAACCTAGAATCTTCTGATCCGTAGTCAGACACGTTATCCATTGCTCCACAAGCCCGATGCTAAATTCACCCTAACTCTGCTCTAATTGGTCAAATCTGGATACTTGGTAGCGGACGGTAATATGATTGGTTATTATGGTTATTAGGCGCATCAGATTTGCGGACATTGAGGGGATTCAAATCATCTGGGCCAGGCGCCCGGTTAGGGTGTTTGGCACTGGGTGAAATTTGGAATCGAACTGCTTCCCGGGAGTGTGCACCGTTCAAAGGCCACGGCGAAAGTCGGCTCAAAACAAAAGTGACGTAATTATGTATGTTGAGTAATGAGTAGGATTCAGTGTTTTCACCTGCAAAAGTGATTGTTTTATTTGTTGAAAACGCGTTATCGGCCTTCCCAATGAAAACGACTTAGAAAATTCAAACATATATTTCATGGAAAAGTTATGTTGAATGTTTCTGGAACATTGAACACGCATGGGAAACAGTGTTTAATCCCATTAAAATGAAGATCTGTGAAGTTATTTGTATTTTTACGAATTATCTTTGAAAGACAAGGTCCTGAAAAAGGGAAGTTTATTTTTTTGATGGGTTTATGGGGTATACATTAATGGCGCATGTAGGCAAAGACACTCAGCACAAATTGAAAAGACACCACTCATTTCCAAATCTCACTCGGACATGGACATAGACTAAATGCACGAGCTTGCCAGGAGTCGAACCTAGAATCTTCTGATCCGTAGTCAGACGCGTTATCCATTGCGCCACAAGCCCGATGCTAAATTCACCCTAACTCTGCTCTAATTGGTCAATTCTGGATACTTGGTAGCGGACGGTAATATGATTGGTTATTATGGTTATTAGGCGCATCAGATTTGCGGACATTGAGGGGATTCAAATCATCTGGGCCAGGCGCCCGGTTAGGGTGTTTGGCACTGGATGAAATTTGGAATCGAACTGCTTCCCGGGCGTGAGCACCGTTCAAAGCCCACGGCGAAAGTCGGCTTAAAACAAAAGTGAAGTAATTATGTATGTCGAGTAATGAGTAGGATTCAGTGTTTTCACCTGCAAAAGTGATTGTTTTATTTGTTGAAAACGCGTTATCGGCCTTCCCAATGAAAACGACTTAGAAAATTCAAACATATATTTCATGGAAAAGTTATGTTGAATGTTTCTGGAACATTGAACACGCATGGGAAACAGTGTTTAATCCCATTAAAATGAAGATCTGTGAAGTTATTTGTATTTTTACGAATTATCTTTGAAAGACAAGGTCCTGAAAAAGGGAAGTTTCTTTTTTTGATGGGTTTATGGGGTATACATTAATGGCGCATGTAGGCAAAGACACTCAGCACAAATTGAAAAGACAGCACTCATTTCCAAATCTCACTCGGACATAGACTAAATGCACGAGCTTGCCAGGAGTCGAACCTAGAATCTTCTGATCCGTAGTCAGACGCGTTATCCATTGCGCCACAAGCCCGATGCTAAACTCACCCTAACTCTGCTCTAATTGGTCAATTCTGGATACTTGGTAGCGGACGGTAATATGATTGGTTATTATGGTTATTAGGCGCATCAGATTTGCGGACATTGAGGGGATTCAAATCATCTGGGCCAGGCGCCCGGTTAGGGTGTTTGGCACTGGATGAAATTTGGAATCGAACTGCTTCCCGGGCGTGAGCACCGTTCAAAGGCCACGGCGAAAGTCGGCTCAAAACAAAAGTGACGTAATTATGTATGTCGAGTAATGAGGAGGATTCAGTGTTTTCACCTGCAAAAGTGATTGTTTTATTTGTTGAAAACGCGTTATCGGCCTTCCCAATGAAAACGACTTAGAAAATTCCAACATATATTTCATGGAAAAGTTATGTTGAATGTTTCTGGAACATTGAACACGCATGGGAAACAGTGTTTAATCCCATTAAAATGAAGATCTGTGAAGTTATTTGTATTTTTACGAATTATCTTTGAAAGACAAGGTCCTGAAAAAGGGAAGTTTCTTTTTTTGATGGGTTTATGGGGTATACATTAATGGCGCATGTAGGCAAAGACACTCAGCACAAATTGAAAAGACACCACTCATTTCCAAATCTCACTCGGACATAGACTAAATGCACGAGCTTGCCAGGAGTCGAACCTAGAACCTTCTGATCCGTAGTCAGACGCGTTATCCATTGCGCCACAAGCCCGATGCTAAACTCACCCTAACTCTGCTCTAATTGGTCAATTCTGGATACTTGGTAGCGGACGGTAATATGATTGGTTATTATGGTTATTAGTCGCATCAGATTTGCGGACATTGAGGGGATTCAAATCATCTGGGCCAGGCGCCCGGTTAGGGTGTTTGGCACTGGATGAAATTTGGAATCGAACTGCTTCCCGGGCGTGAGCACCGTTCAAAGGCCACGGCGAAAGTCGGCTCAAAACAAAAGTGACGTAATTATGTATGTCGGGTAATGAGGAGGATTCAGTGTTTTCACCTGCTAAGTCGTTTTGTTGAAAACGCGTTATCGGCCTTCCCAATGAAAACGACTTAGAAAATTCCATAAAAGATTATTATGGTTATTAGGCGCATCAGATTTGCGGACATTGAGGGGATTCAAATCATTTGGGCCAGGCGCCCGGTTAGGGTGTTTGGCACTGGGTGAAATTTGGAATCGAACTTCTTCCCGGGCGTGAGCACCGTTCAAAGCCCAATGTCGAGTAATGAGTAGGATTCAGTGTTTTCACCTGCAAAAGTGATTGTTTTATTTGTTGAAAACGCGTTATCGGCCTTCCCAATGAAAACGACTTAGAAAATTCAAACATATATTTCATGGAAAAGTTATGTTGAATGTTTCTGGAACATTGAACACGCATGGGAAACAGTGTTTAATCCCATTAAAATGAAGATCTGTGAAGTTATTTGTATTTTTACGAATTATCTTTGAAAGACAAGGTCCTGAAAAAGGGAAGTTTCTTTTTTTGATGGGTTTATGGGGTATACATTAATGGCGCATGTAGGCAAAGACACTCAGCACAAATTGAAAAGACAGCACTCATTTCCAAATCTCACTCGGACATAGACTAAATGCACGAGCTTGCCAGGAGTCGAACCTAGAATCTTCTGATCCGTAGTCAGACGCGTTATCCATTGCGCCACAAGCCCGATGCTAAACTCACCCTAACTCTGCTCTAATTGGTCAATTCTGGATACTTGGTAGCGGACGGTAATATGATTGGTTATTATGGTTATTAGGCGCATCAGATTTGCGGACATTGAGGGGATTCAAATCATCTGGGCCAGGCGCCCGGTTAGGGTGTTTGGCACTGGATGAAATTTGGAATCGAACTGCTTCCCGGGCGTGAGCACCGTTCAAAGGCCACGGCGAAAGTCGGCTCAAAACAAAAGTGACGTAATTATGTATGTCGAGTAATGAGGAGGATTCAGTGTTTTCACCTGCAAAAGTGATTGTTTTATTTGTTGAAAACGCGTTATCGGCCTTCCCAATGAAAACGACTTAGAAAATTCCAACATATATTTCATGGAAAAGTTATGTTGAATGTTTCTGGAACATTGAACACGCATGGGAAACAGTGTTTAATCCCATTAAAATGAAGATCTGTGAAGTTATTTGTATTTTTACGAATTATCTTTGAAAGACAAGGTCCTGAAAAAGGGAAGTTTCTTTTTTTGATGGGTTTATGGGGTATACATTAATGGCGCATGTAGGCAAAGACACTCAGCACAAATTGAAAAGACACCACTCATTTCCAAATCTCACTCGGACATAGACTAAATGCACGAGCTTGCCAGGAGTCGAACCTAGAACCTTCTGATCCGTAGTCAGACGCGTTATCCATTGCGCCACAAGCCCGATGCTAAACTCACCCTAACTCTGCTCTAATTGGTCAATTCTGGATACTTGGTAGCGGACGGTAATATGATTGGTTATTATGGTTATTAGTCGCATCAGATTTGCGGACATTGAGGGGATTCAAATCATCTGGGCCAGGCGCCCGGTTAGGGTGTTTGGCACTGGATGAAATTTGGAATCGAACTGCTTCCCGGGCGTGAGCACCGTTCAAAGGCCACGGCGAAAGTCGGCTCAAAACAAAAGTGACGTAATTATGTATGTCGGGTAATGAGGAGGATTCAGTGTTTTCACCTGCTAAGTCGTTTTGTTGAAAACGCGTTATCGGCCTTCCCAATGAAAACGACTTAGAAAATTCCATAAAAGATTATTATGGTTATTAGGCGCATCAGATTTGCGGACATTGAGGGGATTCAAATCATTTGGGCCAGGCGCCCGGTTAGGGTGTTTGGCACTGGGTGAAATTTGGAATCGAACTGCTTCCCGGGCGTGAGCACAGTTCAAAGGCCACGGCGAAAGTCGGCTCAAAACAAAAGTGACGTAATTATGTATGTCGAGTAATGAGTAGGATTCAGTGTTTTCACCTGCAAAAGTGATTGTTTTATTTGTTGAAAACGCGTTATCGGCCTTCCCAATGAAAACGACTTAGAAAATTCCATAAAAGATTATTATGGTTATTAGACGCATCAGATTTGCGGACATTGAGGGGATTCAAATCATTTGGGCCAGGCGCCCGGTTAGGGTGTTTGGCACTGGGTGAAATTTGGAATCGAACTGCTTCCCGGGCGTGAGCACAGTTCAAAGGCCACGGCGAAAGTCGGCTCAAAACAAAAGTGACGTAATTATGTATGTCGAGTAATGAGGAGGATTCAGTGTTTTCACCTGCAAAAGTGATTGTTTTATTTGTTGAAAACGCGTTATCGGCCTTCCCAATGAAAACGACTTAGAAAATTCAAACATATATTTCATGGAAAAGTTATGTTGAATGTTTCTGGAACATTGAACACGCTTGGGAAACAGTGTTTAATCCCATTAAAATGAAGATCTGTGAAGTTATTTGTATTTTTACGAAATATCTTTGAAAGACAAGGTCCTGAAAAAGGGAAGTTTCTTTTTTTGATGGGTTTATGGGGTATACATTAATGGCGCATGTAGGCAAAGACACTCAGCACAAATTGAAAAGACACCACTCATTTCCAAATCTCACTCGGACATAGACTAAATGCACGTGCTTGCAAGGAGTCGAACCTAGAATCTTCTGATCCGTAGTCAGACGCGTTATCCATTGCGCCACAAGCCCGATGCTAAATTCACCCTAACTCTGCTCTAATTGGTCAATTCTGGATACTTGGTAGCGGACGGTAATATGATTGGTTATTATGGTTATTAGGCGCATCAGATTTGCGGACATTGAGGGGATTCAAATCATCTGGGCCAGGCGCCCGGTTAGGGTGTTTGGCACTGGATGAAATTTGGAATCGAACTGCTTCCCGGGCGTGAGCACCGTTCAAAGGCCACGGCGAAAGTCGGCTCAAAACAAAAGTGACGTAATTATGTATGTCGAGTAATGAGTAGGATTCAGTGTTTTCACCTGCAAAAGTGATTGTTTTATTTGTTGAAAACGCGTTATCGGCCTTCCCAATGAAAACGACTTAGAAAATTCCATAAAAGATTATTATGGTTATTAGGCGCATCAGATTTGCGGACATTGAGGGGATTCAAATCATTTGGGCCAGGCGCCCGGTTAGGGTGTTTGGCACTGGGTGAAATTTGGAATCGAACTGCTTCCCGGGCGTGAGCACAGTTCAAAGGCCACGGCGAAAGTCGGCTCAAAACAAAAGTGATGTAATTATGTATGTCGAGTAATGAGTAGGATTCAGTGTTTTCACCTGCAAAAGTGATTGTTTTATTTGTTGAAAACGCGTTATCGGCCTTCCCAATGAAAACGAATTAGAAAATTCAAACATATATTTCATGGAAAAGTTATGTTGAATGTTTCTGGAACATTGAACACGCATGGGAAACCGTGTTTAATCCCATTAAAATGAAGATCTGTGAAGTTATTTGTATTTTTACGAATTATCTTTGAAAGACAAGGTCCTGAAAAAGGGAAGTTTCTTTTTTTGATAGGTTTATGGGGTATACATTAATGGCGCATGTAGGCAAAGACACTCAGCACAAATTGAAAAGACACCACTCATTTCCAAATCTCACTCGGACATAGACTAAATGCACGTGCTTGCAAGGAGTCGAACCTAGAATCTTCTGATCCGTAGTCAGACGCGTTATCCATTGCGCCACGAGCCCGATGCTAAATTCACCCTAACTCTGCTCTAATTGGTCAATTCTGGATACTTGGTAGCGGACGGTAATATGATTGGTTATTATGGTTATTAGGCGCATCAGATTTGCGGACATTGAGGGGATTCAAATCATCTGGGCCAGGCGCCCGGTTAGGGTGTTTGGCACTGGATGAAATTTGGAATCGAACTGCTTCCCGGGCGTGAGCACCGTTCAAAGGCCACGGCGAAAGTCGGCTCAAAACAAAAGTGACGTAATTATGTATGTCGAGTAATGAGTAGGATTCAGTGTTTTCACCTGCAAAAGTGATTGTTTTATTTGTTGAAAACGCGTTATCGGCCTTCCCAATGAAAACGACTTAGAAAATTCCAACATATATTTCATGGAAAAGTTATGTTGAATGTTTCTGGAACATTGAACACGCATGGGAAACAGTGTTTAATCCCATTAAAATGAAGATCTGTGAAGTTATTTGTATTTTTACGAATTATCTTTGAAAGACAAGGTCCTGAAAAAGGGAAGTTTCTTTTTTTGATGAGTTTATGGGGTATACATTAATGGCGCATGTAGGCAAAGACACTCAGCACAAATTGAAAAGACACCGCTCATTTCCAAATCTCACTCAGACATAGACTAAATGCACGAGCTTGCCAGGAGTCGAACCTAGAATCTTCTGATCCGTAGTCAGACGCGTTATCCATTGCGCCACAAGCCCGATGCTAAACTCACCCTAACTCTGCTCTAATTGGTCAATTCTGGATACTTGGTAGCGGACGGTAATATGATTGGTTATTATGGTTATTAGGCGCATCAGATTTGCGGACATTGAGGGGATTCAAATCATCTGGGCCAGGCGCCCGGTTAGGGTGTTTGGCACTGGATGAAATTTGGAATCGAACTGCTTCCCGGGCGTGAGCACCGTTCAAAGGCCACGGCGAAAGTCGGCTCAAAACAAAAGTGACGTAATTATGTATGTCGAGTAATGAGTAGGATTCAGTGTTTTCACCTGCAAAAGTGATTGTTTTATTTGTTGAAAACGCGTTATCGGCCTTCCCAATGAAAACGACTTAGAAAATTCAAACATATATTTCATGGAAAAGTTATGTTGAATGTTTCTGGAACATTGAACACGCATGGGAAACAGTGTTTAATCCCATTAAAATGAAGATCTGTGAAGTTATTCGTATTTTTACGAATTATCTTTGAAAGACAAGGTCCTGAAAAAGGGAAGTTTCTTTTTTTGATGGGTTTATGGGGTATACACTTTTCCATGAAATATATGTTTGAATTTTCTAAGTCGTTTTCATTGGGAAGGCCGATAACGCGTTTTCAAGGCCGATAACGCATCTCCTCCTCATGGACTGCACCAGATTTGCCAGTTCTTGCTCTGAGATGTTACCCCACTCTTCCACCAAGGCAACTGCAAGTTCCCGGACATTTCTGGGGGGAATGGCCCTAGCCCTCATCCAACAGGTCCCAGACGTTCTCAAAGTGATTGAGATGCGGGTTCTTCGCTGGCCATGGCAGAACACTGACATTCCTGTCTTGCAGGAAATCACACACAGAATGAGCAGTATGGCTGGTGGCATTGTCATGCTGGAGGGTCACGTCAGGATGAGCCTGCAGGAAGGGTACCACATGAGGGGGGAGGATGTCTTCCTTGTAACACACAGCATTGAGATTGCCTGCAATGACAAGCTCAGTCTGATGATGCTGTGACACACCGCCCCAGACCAGGACGTACCCCCCACCTCCATCCCGCTTCAGAGTACAGGCCTCGGTGTAACACTCATTCCTTCGACAATAAACGCATATCCGACCATCACCCCTGGTGAGAAAAAAACGCAACTCGTCAATGAAGAGCACTTTTTGACAGTCCTGTCTGGTCCAGCAAAGGTGGGTTTGTGCCCACGCAGATGAGCAGGGACCCTGGGCATCTTTCTTTTGGTGTTTTTCAGAGTCAGTAGAAAGGCCTCTTTAGTATCCTAAGTTTTCAAAACTTCTTAATTGCCTACCATCTGTAAGCTGTTAGTGTCTTAATGATGTTCCACATATGCATGTTCATTAATTGTTTATGGTTCATTGAACACGCATGGGAAACAGTGTTTAATCCCATTAAAATGAAGATCTGTGAAGTTATTTGTATTTTTACGAATTATCTAAGACAAGGTCCTGAAAAAGGGAAGTACATTTTTTTGATGGGTTTATGAGGTATAAATTAATGGCGCATGTAGGCAAAGACACTCAGCACAAATTGAAAAGACACCACTCATTTCCAAATCTCACTCAGACATAGACTAAATGCACGAGCTTGCCAGGAGTCGAACCTAGAATCTTCTGATCCGTAGTCAGACGCGTTATCCATTGCGCCACAAGCCCGATGCTAAACTCACCCTAACTCTGCTCTAATTGGTCAATTCTGGATACTTGGTAGCGGACGGTAATATGATTGGTTATTATGGTTATTAGTCGCATCAGATTTGCGGACATTGAGGGGATTCAAATCATCTGGGCCAGGCGCCCGGTTAGGGTGTTTGGCACTGGATGAAATTTGGAATCGAACTGCTTCCCGGGCGTGAGCACCGTTCAAAGGCCACGGCGAAAGTCGGCTCAAAACAAAACTGACGTAATTATGTATGTCGAGTAATGAGTAGGATTCAGTGTTTTCACCTGCAAAAGTGATTGTTTTATTTGTTGAAAACGCGTTATCGGCCTTCCCAATGAAAACGACTTAGAAAATTCCAACATATATTTCATGGAAAAGTTATGTTGAATGTTTCTGGAACATTGAACACGCATGGGAAACAGTGTTTAATCCCATTAAAATGAAGATCTGTGAAGTTATTTGTATTTTTACGAATTATCTTTGAAAGACAAGGTCCTGAAAAAGGGAAGTTTCTTTTTTTGATGGGTTTATGGGGTATACATTAATGGTGCATGTAGGCAAAGACACTCAGCACAAATTGAAAAGACACCACTCATTTCCAAATCTCACTCGGACATAGACTAAATGCACGAGCTTGCCAGGAGTGGAACCTAGAATCTTCTGATCCGTAGTCAGACGCGTTATCCATTGCGCCACAAGCCCGATGCTAAACTCACCCTAACTCTGCTCTAATTGGTCAATTCTGGATACTTGGTAGCGGACGGTAATATGATTGGTTATTATGGTTATTAGGCGCATCAGATTTGCGGACATTGAGGGGATTCAAATCATCTGGGCCAGGCGCCCGGTTAGGGTGTTTGGCACTGGATGAAATTTGGAATCGAACTGCTTCCCGGGCGTGAGCACCGTTCAAAGGCCACGGCGAAAGTCGGCTCAAAACAAAAGTGACGTAATTATGTATGTCGGGTAATGAGGAGGATTCAGTGTTTTCACCTGCAAAAGTGATTGTTTTATTTGTTGAAAACGCGTTATCGGCCTTCCCAATGAAAACGACTTAGAAAATTCCATAAAAGATTATTATGGTTATTAGGCGCATCAGATTTGCGGACATTGAGGGGATTCAAATCATTTGGGCCAGGCGCCCGGTTAGGGTGTTTGGCACTGGGTGAAATTTGGAATCGAACTGCTTCCCGGGCGTGAGCACAGTTCAAAGGCCACGGCGAAAGTCGGCTCAAAACAAAAGTGACGTAATTATGTATGTCGAGTAATGAGTAGGATTCAGTGTTTTCACCTGCAAAAGTGATTGTTTTATTTGTTGAAAACGCGTTATCGGCCTTCCCAATGAAAACGACTTAGAAAATTCCATAAAAGATTATTATGGTTATTAGACGCATCAGATTTGCGGACATTGAGGGGATTCAAATCATTTGGGCCAGGCGCCCGGTTAGGGTGTTTGGCACTGGGTGAAATTTGGAATCGAACTGCTTCCCGGGCGTGAGCACAGTTCAAAGGCCACGGCGAAAGTCGGCTCAAAACAAAAGTGACGTAATTATGTATGTCGAGTAATGAGGAGGATTCAGTGTTTTCACCTGCAAAAGTGATTGTTTTATTTGTTGAAAACGCGTTATCGGCCTTCCCAATGAAAACGACTTAGAAAATTCAAACATATATTTCATGGAAAAGTTATGTTGAATGTTTCTGGAACATTGAACACGCTTGGGAAACAGTGTTTAATCCCATTAAAATGAAGATCTGTGAAGTTATTTGTATTTTTACGAATTATCTTTGAAAGACAAGGTCCTGAAAAAGGGAAGTTTCTTTTTTTGATGGGTTTATGGGGTATACATTAATGGCGCATGTAGGCAAAGACACTCAGCACAAATTGAAAAGACACCACTCATTTCCAAATCTCACTCGGACATAGACTAAATGCACGTGCTTGCAAGGAGTCGAACCTAGAATCTTCTGATCCGTAGTCAGACGCGTTATCCATTGCGCCACAAGCCCGATGCTAAATTCACCCTAACTCTGCTCTAATTGGTCAATTCTGGATACTTGGTAGCGGACGGTAATATGATTGGTTATTATGGTTATTAGGCGCATCAGATTTGCGGACATTGAGGGGATTCAAATCATCTGGGCCAGGCGCCCGGTTAGGGTGTTTGGCACTGGATGAAATTTGGAATCGAACTGCTTCCCGGGCGTGAGCACCGTTCAAAGGCCACGGCGAAAGTCGGCTCAAAACAAAAGTGACGTAATTATGTATGTCGAGTAATGAGTAGGATTCAGTGTTTTCACCTGCAAAAGTGATTGTTTTATTTGTTGAAAACGCGTTATCGGCCTTCCCAATGAAAACGACTTAGAAAATTCCATAAAAGATTATTATGGTTATTAGGCGCATCAGATTTGCGGACATTGAGGGGATTCAAATCATTTGGGCCAGGCGCCCGGTTAGGGTGTTTGGCACTGGGTGAAATTTGGAATCGAACTGCTTCCCGGGCGTGAGCACAGTTCAAAGGCCACGGCGAAAGTCGGCTCAAAACAAAAGTGATGTAATTATGTATGTCGAGTAATGAGTAGGATTCAGTGTTTTCACCTGCAAAAGTGATTGTTTAATTTGTTGAAAACGCGTTATCGGCCTTCCCAATGAAAACGACTTAGAAAATTCAAACATATATTTCATGGAAAAGTTATGTTGAATGTTTCTGGAACATTGAACACGCATGGGAAACCGTGTTTAATCCCATTAAAATGAAGATCTGTGAAGTTATTTGTATTTTTACGAATTATCTTTGAAAGACAAGGTCCTGAAAAAGGGAAGTTTCTTTTTTTGATAGGTTTATGGGGTATACATTAATGGCGCATGTAGGCAAAGACACTCAGCACAAATTGAAAAGACACCACTCATTTCCAAATCTCACTCGGACATAGACTAAATGCACGTGCTTGCAAGGAGTCGAACCTAGAATCTTCTGATCCGTAGTCAGACGCGTTATCCATTGCGCCACGAGCCCGATGCTAAATTCACCCTAACTCTGCTCTAATTGGTCAATTCTGGATACTTGGTAGCGGACGGTAATATGATTGGTTATTATGGTTATTAGGCGCATCAGATTTGCGGACATTGAGGGGATTCAAATCATCTGGGCCAGGCGCCCGGTTAGGGTGTTTGGCACTGGATGAAATTTGGAATCGAACTGCTTCCCGGGCGTGAGCACCGTTCAAAGGCCACTGCGAAAGTCGGCTCAAAACAAAAGTGACGTAATTAAGTATGTTGAGTAATGAGTAGGATTCAGTGTTTTCACCTGCAAAAGTGATTGTTTTATTTGTTGAAAACGCGTTATCGGCCTTCCCAATGAAAACGACTTAGAAAATTCAAACATATATTTCATGGAAAAGTTATGTTGAATGTTTCTGGAACATTGAACACGCATGGGAAACAGTGTTTAATCCCATTAAAATGAAGATCTGTGAAGTTATTTGTATTTTTACGAATTATATTTGAAAGACAAGGTCCTGAAAAAGGGAAGTTTCTTTTTTTGATGGGTTTATGGGGTATACATTAATGGCGCATGTAGGCAAAGACACTCAGCACAAATTGAGAAGACACCACTCATTTCCAAATCTCACTCGGACATAGACTAAATGCACGAGCTTGCCAGGAGTCGAACCTAGAATCTTCTGATCCGTAGTCAGACGCGTTATCCATTGCGCCACAAGCCCGATGCTAAACTCACCCTAACTCTGCTCTAATTGGTCAATTCTGGATACTTGGTAGCGGACGGTAATATGATTGGTTATTATGGTTATTAGGCGCATCAGATTTGCGGACATTGAGGGGATTCAAATCATCTGGGCCAGGCGCCCGGTTAGGGTGTTTGGCACTGGGTGAAATTTGGAATCGAACTGCTTCCCGGGCGTGAGCACAGTTCAAAGGCCACGGCGAAAGTCGGCTCAAAACAAAAGTGACGTAATTATGTATGTCGAGTAATGAGTAGGATTCAGTGTTTTCACCTGCAAAAGTGATTGTTTTATTTGTTGAAAACGCGTTATCGGCCTTCCCAATGAAAACGACTTAGAAAATTCCAACATATATTTCATGGAAAAGTTATGTTGAATGTTTCTGGAACATTGAACACGCATGGGAAACAGTGTTTAATCCCATTAAAATGAAGATCTGTGAAGTTATTTGTATTTTTACGAATTATCTTTGAAAGACAAGGTCCTGAAAAAGGGAAGTTTCTTTTTTTGATGGGTTTATGGGGTATACACTTTTCCATGAAATATATGTTTGAATTTTCTAAGTCGTTTTCATTGGGAAGGCCGATAACGCGTTTTCAAGGCCGATAACGCATCTCCTCCTCATGGACTGCACCAGATTTGCCAGTTCTTGCTCTGAGATGTTACCCCACTCTTCCACCAAGGCAACTGCAAGTTCCCGGACATTTCTGGGGGGAATGGCCCTAGCCCTCATCCAACAGGTCCCAGACGTTCTCAAAGTGATTGAGATGCGGGTTCTTCGCTGGCCATGGCAGAACACTGACATTCCTGTCTTGCAGGAAATCACACACAGAATGAGCAGTATGGCTGGTGGCATTGTCATGCTGGAGGGTCACGTCAGGATGAGCCTGCAGGAAGGGTACCACATGAGGGGGGAGGATGTCTTCCTTGTAACACACAGCATTGAGATTGCCTGCAATGACAAGCTCAGTCTGATGATGCTGTGACACACCGCCCCAGACCAGGACGTACCCCCCACCTCCATCCCGCTTCAGAGTACAGGCCTCGGTGTAACACTCATTCCTTCGACAATAAACGCATATCCGACCATCACCCCTGGTGAGAAAAAAACGCAACTCGTCAATGAAGAGCACTTTTTGACAGTCCTGTCTGGTCCAGCAAAGGTGGGTTTGTGCCCACGCAGATGAGCAGGGACCCTGGGCATCTTTCTTTTGGTGTTTTTCAGAGTCAGTAGAAAGGCCTCTTTAGTATCCTAAGTTTTCAAAACTTCTTAATTGCCTACCATCTGTAAGCTGTTAGTGTCTTAATGATGTTCCACATATGCATGTTCATTAATTGTTTATGGTTCATTGAACACGCATGGGAAACAGTGTTTAATCCCATTAAAATGAAGATCTGTGAAGTTATTTGTATTTTTACGAATTATCTAAGACAAGGTCCTGAAAAAGGGAAGTACATTTTTTTGATGGGTTTATGAGGTATAAATTAATGGCGCATGTAGGCAAAGACACTCAGCACAAATTGAAAAGACACCACTCATTTCCAAATCTCACTCGGACATAGACTAAATGCACGAGCTTGCCAGGAGTCGAACCTAGAATCTTCTGATCCGTAGTCAGACGCGTTATCCATTGCGCCACAAGCCCGATGCTAAATTCACCCTAACTCTGCTCTAATTGGTCAATTCTGGATACTTGGTAGCGGACGGTAATATGATTGGTTATTATGGTTATTAGGCGCATCAGATTTGCGGACATTGAGGGGATTCAAATCATCTGGGCCAGGCGCCCGGTTAGGGTGTTTGGCACTGGGTGAAATTTGGAATCGAACTGCTTCCCGGGCGTGAGCACCGTTCAAAGGCCACGGCGAAAGTCGGCTCAAAACAAAAGTGACGTAATTATGTATGTCGAATAATGAGGAGGATTCCGTGTTTTCACCTGCAAAAGTGATTGTTTTATTTGTTGAAAACGCGTTATCGGCCTTCCCAATGAAAACGACTTAGAAAATTCCAACATATATTTCATGGAAAAGTTATGTTGAATGTTTCTGGAACATTGAACACGCATGGGAAACAGTGTTTAATCCCATTAAAATGAAGATCTGTGAAGTTATTTGTATTTTTACGAATTATCTAAGACAAGGTCCTGAAAAAGGGAAGTTTCTTTTTTTGCTGGGTTTATGAGGTATAAATTAATGGCGCATGTAGGCAAAGACACTCAGCACAAATTGAAAAGATATCGCTCATTTCCAAATCTCACTCAGACATAGACTAAATGCACGAGCTTGCCAGGAGTCGAACCTAGAATCTTCTGATCCGTAGTCAGACGCGTTATCCATTGCGCCACAAGCCCGTTTCTTGCCAGTTGAGCCACCGTAGCTCTCCTCCTGCGCTGTGAAGAAAGGCAGAAGAAATGCGCATTTGTCTTGAGTCGTTCTAGCGCCTCGGCCGCCTTTCCTTTCCCCAGTGACAGCTGAGAGGAAATGTTATCTTTTCATTTTCATTGTCTGCAGTTCTACACATTTTGCCATGGGGCAGAAAGAAAATGTTGACATTTTATAACAAATATAACGCAATTCTAGATATTTTTCATGGGGCAGAGATAAAAAAAATTTTATAGCAGATTCAGAGCTAATTTCATGCAATGATACCTATTTTGCTATAGGATGGAGAGACGTTTTTGCCATTTTAAAGATAATTTCCTACAATTCTACACATTTTGCCATGACTTATTTCATGTTAACATGATATCTAAGTGAGAATGACGAACAAAATCAATGGGGGTCCCCTAGAGGGTCCCCTGAATGACCGATCGGTATTCGATTACTACAGGTTTAGATATCTGGCTAGACTAACTACTAATCTAAGAATTGACATGGGTAATTGTCAGCCAATCCAGTGACTGACATAAGATAAAAACTGCTGATGCACAATCAACTGGTGTATTCTACTATTCTTGCTCTCATTAGTAAGTTGAGACCCTGACTAAATAAATAAAACATTGGATTGTATCTTTCAATTTTCTCCAACTACAGTATCTGTTTTCCAACCTAATTTATATAAAAAGATGTATAAAAAAATCTTGAATCATGAATTTTTACTAAGATTCAAATGTTATACAGATATTGTCAAATGGTTGCAAATAAGTAATTATACATATACAATTTTGTACAAATTAGGATTCACAACCTGTGTACACAAAGTCATATTCATACATTTTAGAAAAATATTCTGCCCTGGGGCCACTTTTCATTTGTCCTGTTATGCCTAACATCTAACTGGAGCCTTTTCCATTTAAATTCTTACTGACTCCCAATAGGCATGGGAATTGATGGGCACACTGCATCAGAGATAAATTAATAATTTGCAGCATCCCAAGAATTTGTTGGCCACACAGTATTTTCACACACCGAGCTCCACACAACAGCCATAGCCTTGGTAAGCAGACTGGGTGCTAAAACTACAGACGAGCCGACAGTGTTTGAGCATCATCCTCTGTCCCCAGGATTCATTCACAGGCCTCCCTCTCCCTCTTTAATGAGACCCCTGCTATTTGTCTGACACCAGACTGGATCAGATGGCCCAGCACACAGCAGGACTGCTCCCCCTGTCCCAGTTGTGTCTGAGGGAAATTAGATCCTATCCTGGACAAACTGTCCCCCTGGTTTCCCCAGAGAGCTTTGCCCCAGAGATAGCTCGGTGCTATGAAGCGACTGTGCATCTGAAGCAGGCCCCAAACAAAACAGCCTACCTACCCCCTTATGGGCTGCAGTGTTCAGGCATAAGACCAATCTGCAGAACAGGACACTGATTAGACAGGGACCATGGTTACACTTCACATGGCCCTCACAGCCCTGTATACTGATACCCTGATTACAGCTACTTACATATTTTAATTGGGAGTTTCAGCGCATAACTGGTGTGGCAGAAATGGTGAGAAGTCATTGTGAAGATTGGAATGCAGAGAGCAGTGTCAGGGAGGCTGCAGGCAATTACCACTGCTCTCAGTGCTGAGGAAGTACAAAGGTAGACGGGTCTATGATTTTACTAGAGCTGTGGCTACCTTGGGGCTGTGTGATATAGAAAATAGTGTTCCAACATAATGAGAAATATGTCATTAGCTGTAAGGAAAAAAACCTTGGGAGATAATATAATAGTATCTCCTCTATTGGATGCTGCTGAGAAATGTCCCCATCACTTCAAACAATCCAAACTAGAGAGACTAAATTATCCACAGAAACCACTGCCAATGTAAGGAAATTAGCTTGATTTTTCATATTTGTTTTACAATACAAAACATTAACATACGAAAGACAACATTTAGACGCACATGAACATCACTGACATCACACCTGCCCAGCCCGACCAGCTCTGTCAATATTTAGATAATGAACCATATGCTTTTTCTATCGTCTTAATGGAGGATTGGTTTATTTCAAGATAATTAACGAGAAGACTATCGTCCAACCCATTGGGTATCTCACGGCACCCTCATGACAGGTCTTGAAATATGATCAAACTGATTAAAAGTACATTTACATTAATACTTTTGACAGCCAACTTTCTAACTCCGCCCATTACTTCTGGACTGTACTGCATTCCCAAAAGGTGTGGATTATTAAGTCATTGTTAGTTTTACACTTAAGACATGACTCTCCTTCTGCTGTATTATTAGTGAATTTTGTCTCTTGTATAATATATTAGTTTACAAATTACATGGATTTTATTTTTTCTACATTGGATAGTGCAAAATAGCTTTTTAATTGTGTCATGGAAGTACATGTCCTACTACCAAATAATTTACTGTTTCTATACCTTTTAGGTTTCCATGTTATTATCAGTGCATTCTGAAAAGCTATTCAAGGATTGTTCAATAAGATGTATTTTTTGCTAGTGAAAGTGGTTCTTGTAGAATCCATTTCAGTTTCTTCCATATTGTTATAGTGTTCTTAACTATGAAGTTGTTAATGTTCTTAGCTCTATCCTTTGAAAAATAGACATGTGAAAAGATTCTGGGGGTGAGCATGCACATCTTCAATATGTACCCATTGTTCCCTTTGAGTGCATTTAACAATGTCTCAAGTAAAAGCTTTGGGTGGGGAGTTGATGCAATTCCAAGTCTGGGAGGTTAAAACCACCCTCAGATTTAGGGAGATGTAAAACTTTTATTTTTATTCTGAGTTTATGAGCTTGATTTCCTTGGACGCTAGCCCAGTCAAGCTGTGCGATATCTTGAAGTGGGCCTTCTGGTTTGCTCATCCTCTGAAAGTGACAAAGAACAAACCAACCATGGAATGATTTCTCAGACATTCTTTTTCCATTCTCAGAATAACATTTTGATCAAATCTATTTTTATTAAAGCATTTCAAGTAGTTAAAAACAAAACATATTTGCACAATACTTTCAGCAATTTTAGTAACATTTTTCAAAGTGAGCAGAACAGGAAAGAGAGCCAAGAAAAGAAAAGTAAATCGTAAAGAATATTGAAGATACTGTATAAAACACAGCAGACATTAAAATCAGACAGTAGTACTAGACTTTTCCATTCTGGATTCTCTCGGTTTACATCACTTACATTTCAGAGCCCGCTTTTCTCAAAATACTTTTAGCAAGACAAATTAAAGACAGAAATGTAAATCCCAGGCACCGCCCTCTATACACCCACCTATTACCTTACCACAGGAATAAAAAGACAATGAGAAGAATGATTTAAGACGACCACACTCCGATGAGCCTTACTAAATGCCAAAAGGTAATGAGAAACAATCATTTTACTATCCAGCACAAACCCATACCCACCAGCACCAAACAGAAAGAACAGAGAAAGACATGTTAGAATCAAGGGAGGATCAGTTTTGTTTCCATTTCAGAGGCTCTCTTGTAGACATTGTATGTGGCTACATAGATAAGAGCCATTTTTCCTCGATAATGACCAGTTTTGGGAGGAAACAATCAAGGCATTAATATGTGAAGAGGCCTGCTTGTCGTTAATTAAGCTCCAGGACACTCTTCCTCGGGTCTACCTACCTGATAAGGCATAATGGGCCAGAATCAGTCATATAATATCAATATAGTCACATCATTTAAATGGGATAAACAAAGTCATCAAAAAATAAAAGGACTTAGGGTTACCTCCTGAACTTGAGTACTAGTCTATGTTCATTCGGAGAAACTTATTTGAGAGACCTTGGTAACAGGCTTTGAAAGACTTTCAACACCTGCCACACAAATACAGGACAACAAACAGGACGGTACATTTATCCCACGTCCTCTCCTCTCCCTAGTCAGTCAGTCAGTTGACCTTCTAAAAGACACCTGAAGTCAAGCAGTGTCACTATTGCAATCTGTTTCCTCAAGCCTCCCGAGACTTCAGCACGCCAAGCTGATAAACAGTCTCTCTTTGGATATCCTGCCTTTGTCCTGGTCCGTGGCTCTGAGCCGGCAGTACATTACAAACCCCACTGACCTCCAGACAGACTGTGGAGTTGCAATGGGCTCAGGAGAATCAGACTCAACTCCATTTAGACACATTGTTTTTACACAAACCACAGACTATGACATACAGGTTTATTTTGGTGGAGATCATCCCCAGAGCAGAGCTACGTACTTCCAATAGGGATGTGGGGTTAGGGAGAGAGACAGGACATGCAACACAGATATGCATCATAGGAGAGAGAGACACAACATGGAAATGATAGCCAAAGGGAGAAAAGTTAGCGGTAATTGGTAGCCTTATCAATCTCAGTTCATATGTAACAGCTTGGCATAGCTGGACACTCAGACATTAAGCCATTGTAGGACTTAAGCGATACAATTCCTCCACATATACAAATATCTGAATTGCTAAAATGAGAGACAAAAGACAAAACAACAATCACATTAAAGCCATCCAGGATCTTCATCTGGCAAACCATTCATCACATTCCTAATGCATGCCATAAGTGTAAAAGATTCCTCAAGCAGCCTTCAAACTGGTATGTAACAGAGCATTCAGTTGTTCCCAGGTCAGCTCTTAAAGACTGTGCGTTTACTAAGGTAACAACATTGGTGAGGGCAGCCGAGCTAGGCGAGAGCATGTCCAGACCAGTACAGTGACCGTCTGTGATGCCCTCTGTAATATTGCCCCCTATGGACCCTGGCCTGTGTTCGCAGGCTCTGGCCAAGGCCCTGTGACTTGGATGATATGATGTGACAACGTTCAGTGGCATAGTCATGAGGTGTAGCACCAGCCAGCCTTCGGACAGCCTTGTATGCTAAAGCGTTGAAGATTCTCTCCTTTCTCCCTCCATCTTACCCATCTCTCGCATTATAAATTGTATTTTAATGTTTAAGGACAATTGGAAGATTAGTCCAAATGAGGACTAAAAGAGATCCAAATCAAAAATCTCACATGGAATGATCAATAGACAAGTACATCTGCTGCATTTAGCGGTTCAGTGATTCACATCAATGCATTGAGTCAGAAAAAAATAGCTGAAGAGAACAACATGTCATAATTACGTAAAAAATTTAAAAGCAAACCTGTCTGAATGACACCTTCCACCAGCCCAATGATATCCCACGACATCACAACAGTCTCTACAACTCTGTCGCCTCTATACTGCTTTAATCTTACTCAGCTTTATGTTTACATTCCCTCCATGTTCTGATAACCGAGGTCTGTTCTGATCCACCCCACATGAGCTTCTAAACGTGACAGACAGCGCTGTTTTTTGTTTTATTAATCCTGAGAGAGTGAATTAAAACAGTAAATAATCTTTATCAGACAGCAGGAAAACAATCGATTTCATATGATACAAAGAAAAAAAATCTATAATCTCAATACCTGTACAATTGCACGCAGAAAGAACATGTATGCTTTGGAAATAAAAGCCTGTGCATTTTTTCTTATCATGTTTTGATTTAAAAAATAATAATTACATTGGCAAATTAGTCTCTTCTGCGACAATGTCTCACATCCTGGCTTTGCATGGCAGCAAAAACCCATGTGACCTGCAGTCCTGTTTTCCTGCTCAGGAGGGCAGCACTTCAGAAAGGACAAACAGATGAAAGTAGCTAAAAAGGAGGTGAGGAGAGGCTGCATTACCACAATGCTGCTGCTCCCCTGCACTCCAGGAAAAAAATAAAGAAACAGAAATCAGTCATTTTCTCTTCCCGTCATTGCCAAGAGCTTTCCTATAATATTCTCTGCTTACAGCTGTGTGAAGGACAGCTCGGCTGGCTCCCAGAGCAGTGGTGTTGATATGGTCCGTTAGGTCCTGGAACTGTACGTCTTGTCTATTGAAAATCAGTTCTGTTGACAGTTTTAGCTTTGCAGATGGGTGGTTTCAATGAATGGTACAGGTAACTCTTTGGAGGGAAGTGTTCCCACTGTAGGCACTAGGAAGAACCAAGGCAAAGAGGGGCCCAGTGTCTCAGCGTCTCATCTGACCCAACTGATAGTTCTCTCTGGGCTGGCGTTGGTTTCGCTGCTGCTGGGGCTGCTGGCCATTCGATTGCTGTTGTCTCCTCCTCTTCAACGTGCCTGCATGGGAGACACGAACACACTGCTCTCAACATCATAACACTCACACACATACCTGTTTGCATAAAATGAACTAGAGTTACACTTCTTCCATACAATATGATTATTTTGTCAGTCTAGCTGGGGAGATAAGGTCCCCCCCCCCCCCAGTGTTGAGGCGTAACGTACCTGGCAGTGGCTTGGGTGGGGGCAGTTTGGGGTTGCTGCTGGGTGTGTGAACACTGCAAATCTTGATGAAACCAGCCATCAGCATGATGAGAGCAATGCCCATCAGCAACACTGCCCACCAGTGAGCCTGGAACACAGATTATGCCAAGTCATATTTTTTCAGTGTCTGACAACTTTCATATTGAAACTGCTAAGAACATTTTATAAATTGAGATGTATTTAGCCCCTGAAATTGTTTTCATGCCAACGGGAGTGACAGTTTCAGCAGTAGGGTGAACTAATATTCTGAACAACACAGGTAACTACAGTAGAACTAGGACATTGGCTGGGCCTGGGACACTAACCACTATCCACTCTGCGATGTTCTCGTAGAGCTCTGCGTTGAAGATGGCTTTCTTTAGCCTGGCCAGGGGGCCGTCTGCGTCCACCAGCCGGCACCTCATGAACACGTCGCAGTAACCCTTGAAGTCATTGCAGGGGGAGCCTGGCTGCAGCGTGGTGATCTTCTTGCTGAAGAAGCGGGCCCACTTCTCGGAGCCCGTGCTGCTGCAGGTGTCGGGTTTCACTGCAGGGTGGGGGAGGAGACGGGGAACACCACTGTGAGGTCACTGCTAACATGACAGTCCCAGTCTTTGCAGGGTCTTGGTGGTTTAAGATGCATGTCATATTGGGACGGATGGCCAATAATGAGCTGGCGATAGTGGTAACAGGTAAATAACAGACACTTACTTCTCCCCTGACAGCAGACGTGGCACAGCTCAGTCTCGTCTGTTCCCTCAATACTGGCACAGGTACACACCTCCAGATCATACTTCTCACAGATGGAGCCAGAGCAGCCCTGGTCGACAGAGATGTAGAGAGGGAAAGGGAAAAACAGGGTGAGTGTCAGCTATGCTCCATTGTCATGATTTAAAGCACTTCAACACACATTTGGTCAGAGAGCTAGACCATACCCCGTTGAGGCAGACTTGTGTCTCTCCATGGCAGGCGGTGAAGTTGGCTTTGGGTTCAGAGGTGGGGCACTGGGCAGTGCCTCCGTTACACATGCCCTGTTCAGCACACTCTGACTCCTCCCTACACATATCATTGGAGCCCTTGAAGTTGCACGTCGGTGTACAGCACGGACCCTGGCTGGGACTGACAACACAGAACACACACCAAGTCAGCTTCAACTTCCTTTTTACTAAGGCAGAAACAAGTTGAATACAATATTCAATAAATACTACAACAGTACTAACCATAAAATCAACAACATTTTGTCGTACATTATTGGCCACCTACCTGCAGATTTTGCCGGGCTTAAGTTTGCACTTGTTGCCGTCGGCCTCGTTGGCGTTGTAGCAGCACTCGTCTTTACACTGGTCACTGTAACCACAGTCACACTGCTCCCCTGCCTCCACCAGACCATTACCACAGATGGGCTGGCCAGACTCTGCACAAACACACACAGGAAGGAGTGATGAGATGCAATAGAGGACACATAACCTTGGATGTCCATTCAAAAGACAAGCGCACCCACACTTCCTATGCACATGCAAAGATGGACGCCCGCAAGTGCATGTGCGCACACACACACACAACCTCAGAAAGACGGCACTTACCCACAAAGCAGTTGCCCCTCTTCTTCTCCAGGACCTGACTGATGTTCCTCACGCTGCAGATGGAGAACTTGTTGTTGTTGAGCTTGTCCCCTGACGTGGCCCGGGCGTACATTATGTAGTTCCCCTGCTCCTTCTTCTCCTGGGCCTTGGACTCTCCTGGGGTGCACTCTGTCCCAGAGTCATGCTGTTAAACCACAGGGTAGAGGTTTATAGGGAGCCAATGAGCATCCCTCTCCTCCTTCAGGAGGGCATTAACATAGACTCCTCCACTACTGGGACTTTAAACCAAGACAGATCCTATGGTGAGTATCTCAACAAAGTGGTACTCAAGCATATACAGTGGGGCAAAAAAGTATTTAGTCAGCCACCAATTGTGCAAGTTCCCCTACTTAAAAAGATGAGAGAGGCCTGTAATTTTCATCATAGGTACACTTCAACCATGACAGACAAAATGAGAAAAAAAATCCAGAAAATCACATTGTAGGATTTTTTATAAATTTATTTGCAAATTATGGTGGAAAATAAGTATTATTTGTTTGGTTACCTACAAACAAGCAAGATTATTGGCTCTCACAGACCTGTAACTTCTTCTTTAAGAGGCTCCTCTGTCCTCCACCTGTTACCTGTATTAATGGCACCTGTTTGAACTTGTTATCAGTATAAAAGACACCTGTCCACAACCTCAAACAGTCACACTCTGAACTCCACTATGGCCAAGACCAAAGAGCTGTCAAAGGACACCAGAAACAAAATTGTAGACCTGCACCAGGCTGGGAAGACTGAAGCTGCAATAGGTAAGCAGTTTGGTTTGAAGAAATCAACTGTGGGAGCAATTATTAGGAAATGGAAGACATACAAGACCACTGATAATCTCCCTTGATCTGGGGCTCCACGCAAGATCTCACCCCGTGGGGTCAAAATGATCACAGTGATCACACCTAGTGAATGACCTGCAGAGAGCTGGGACCAAAGTAACAAAGCCTACCATCAGTAACACACTACGCCGCCAGGGACTAAAATCCTGCAGTGCCAGACGTGTCCCCCTGCTTAAGCCAGTACATGTCCAGGCCCGTCTGAAGTTTGCTAGAGAGCATTTGGATGATCCAGAAGAAGATTGGGAGAATGTCATATGGTCAGATGAAACCAAAATATAACTTTTTGGTAAAAACTAAACTCGTCATGTTTGGAGGGAAAAGAATGCTGAGTTGCATCCAAAGAACACCATACCTACTGTGAAGCATGGGGGTGGAAACATCATGCTTAAGGGCTGTTTTTATGCAAAGGGACCAGGACGACTGATCCATCTACAATGTGATTTTCTGGATTTATTTTTCTCATTTTGTCTGTCATAGTTGAAGTGTACCTATGATGAAAATGACAGGCCTCTCTCATCTTTTTAAGTGGGAGAACTTGCACAATTTGTGGCTGACTAAATACTTTTTGCCCCACTGTAGAACTGATTAGCATGTGCAGTATGATCTGGTTTGAGCTGTGCACTGAGATAAAAGACCAGACTAGAACCAGACAAGGCCCAGGACAGAATACTCACCGGAGAGCCAAAGTTGTGTCCAACCTCGTGTGCGAAGGTGATGTGGGAGACCTTGGGGGGGACATGGGAGGCGTAGTTCTGCACCGTGATGATGCCGGTGTTCAGAGACTTCTTCTTCCCATCAGAGTACAACTTACTCTTCTCACAGATACCTCCGGAGCTCCCTAAGAACACAGTAAAACCACTCAAGATTACATACTGTACACACCATGGAGGAGAAGGATTCTCTTTCATACTGTATCCCACCCAACAAACTAACAGGACTATAGGAAGAGTTCCATGGCACTGATGATGTACTGTTTCCAACTCTGACACAAGTGACAGTGAAATGAAGTGACACTCTTATTGGAGTAAATTAAACCTGATACTCTGCCTGGAGTGAATAAGCAGAAGTCCTTGCTACTGTAGGGGAGCAGAGGGTATTTTGGGCCCAGTGTCCACCCTTGTAGGTGAGACACAGACACAGACAGCAGCAGGAAGATGAGAGCAGAGCAGCCAGGTGGTGCTGAATATGCCTGCAGGGGGAGAGTGGCAGCTCGGGCACAGCAGGGGAGCCGAAGGGCGCTGCTCCACAGCCGCTGAGAATGCCAATTTAAACTCGCTCACTTACCCATTTTTAAAGAGAGAAACGCACTGTCTGGAACACACACATTGACAGACATGGCCAGTCAGCTGTATAGTGCGAGTGTGGAGCATATTCACACACTTAGATTTTTAGCAATCAATTTGGGAAACCTGGTTTGGATTGAATAGGGCCCCAGTTTCATATTGTGTTCAAAGGGAGTGTTTAAAGTCAGCTCAGATAGTGGGAGTGAGCCGTGGCAGACAGAGCTGAGTCAGAACAGATTCTCTGTCCCACCCTACAGTACTATCAGATTCAGCTGGCACATTGCCGGTCTGCCTCTAGGCTGCCCCTGCACAACACACTCAACACTGCCCTATCTTATATCCCAGTTGGGGGGGGTGTAAGGTCCAATCTCGCCTACGACTGTGGACCATGGAGGATTTCTATTTTCTAACCAGCCAGGCTAGGAGGACTGGGGCTCTGCTGGAATGCCAGGCAGTGGCGACATCTTTATCTGAGAATAGCCTATGTGCTTAGTCATAAGGAGGCCACACCTTTGACTACAACAGCTTTTAGACACACAGAAACGTGAAACCTAAGCACTTTACAATATAGGCACATATTTGTGTGTGTGTGTAGTGTGGTACATGGTATGTGTGTGGAAAATGGTGTGTGGTAAGAGTAGGAGGAATGCCTCCATTGAAGTCACTTATGAGTGTGGTAATGGTTCAAATCCATTAAAAAGCCCATTATCCAGGCCTGACTGGTGTCTCTAGTAGCCGTCTGTTGTCAGTCCACTCCACTGGAGTGTTCAAGGCAGATCTCTTCTCTACAAGCCCACAGCCTCCCTCTACAGCTCTACAGACCCAGATCGATTCAGCCTGCTTAGAACCCTGCTTATTTGCCTGTATTGATTCCTAGTGTTTGTTGTTGTTTTTCATCTTGGGTTCTGTGAGTCAGAAGTTAATCAAGATATGTTGACGATACCTGGACCAACTGACACAGACCCTTCATTTAAACCTCATGAAGGAAAACAAAGCCTGAACTCTGACCTCTGGGGCTGTTGCGCATTGAAAGAAACTTAAAGCAGTAACATGTCAATGTGGGGTTCAACTACAGTACTGTCCACTCTCTCTACCTCTTGATTATTACTGTGAGGATATCCTGAACCAGGCACAGCCTGCATCTGTATGGACTCCTGTTCTATCTGATTATGACCCGTCAGCCAGCACAGGAGGGCTCTGGGCCACCCCCTGTCGCTGGAGGGCTCTGGGCCACCCCCTGTCGCTGGAGGGCTCTGGGCCACCCCCTGTCGCTGGAGGGCTCTGGGCCACCCCCTGTCGCTGGAGGGCTCTGGGCCACCCCCTGTCGCTGGAGGGCTCTGGGCCACCCCCTGTCGCTGGAGGGCTCTGGGCCACCCCCTGTCGCTGGAGGGCTCTGGGCCACCCCCTGTCGCTGGAGGGCTCTGGGCCACCCCCTGTCGCTGGAGGGCTCTGGGCCACCCCCTGTCGCTGGAGGGCTCTGGGCCACCCCCTGTCGCTGGAGGGCTCTGGGCCACCCCCTGTCGCTGGAGGGCTCTAGGCCACCCCTGTCACTGGACAGCATACCGTTCCAGTCAAACTCAACAACTTCATATTATTCTAGTGTGAATCATTCATTCAGAGGTGTTGAGCCTGTACTTGTTTAGCCTACTTGTGTGTGTGTGTGTGTGTGTGACAGGGCCATTTCTGTCTGTGTGCTGTGGTTGTCTCATTGATTTCTCCCTTCTCACAGTCCACACTACTGACTGACTGCCTGTCACCAACTATGGGGTTGGTGGAGACCAGAGGGAGACCCAGATGCAGGCTATAGAAAGGGGTGTGCGATCGTCTCCATGGACTGTTTCACATTCTACAAACATCTAAGAACTTCCTTCAGGAGAAGGACTCAATGTAGCTCCTTTGTCCTTGAGTGAACCTTGTTTGGAGAGCGCTGCAGTTTTGACAAACACCCAGGGAGGGAGAAAGTGGAACACACAAATATACTGAGTAGGCAAAAATTAAACAACTTAAAAATGCATTTCAAGTGGAAACAGCGTGGAGACAATGCCTTAGCAAATCCAGTCCTCCTCGGCCTTGAAAATTAAATTACAGACATGCTGGTGGAACAAGGGGGGGGGGGGGGATCATTGAGTGTTCTGATAGTGTGCAGGACTCAGAGGGCAGAGCAGGGCAGAGCAGGAAACCTGCAGCACAGCTTTAGCTTCTTCTCCTCTTTAGAATGGAGCGATCCCATTAGAGATACTGGAGCCAGGGAGTCACTCACAGACCACTGGTCACTTGGGTGACTTCATGGATGCTATACCTTCCTACTCTTTAAGTGGGCATAAATGTCCACTATTCTCAGTTTTCTGTTTTAATTCTCCACTGAATTCCTACCCTGAGAGCCGTTATGCAAATGAGTGCAGTACACAAGTTCAATTGGTGTGTGTGTACCTGCAGGAGCTCCGACCCAGGCCAGGCCCAGCACCCCATCGTCAAAGTCCCTGTCGCTGAAGACGTAGGCCAGGCAATAGTCATCATGGTTCTGCTCTGAGTTGAGCTCCAGGAACTTCTCCACCCCGATGTTAGCGAAGCGGAACGGATTGGTGATGTCCCGCTCATCACTGGTCGTGTTTATCTGAAGAGATCGAAAGGAATGGGCTCATTGAATAGGTAATGAGTAGGTATTGGAGAAGAGACTTCTCACATAGGCCACTGTGTCTTCATCACAATCATCATTGCTAAAGGTAACTATTCTAATGTGTGTTTGAAGAGAGAGTGGGAAAAGGCTTTAGACAGAGAGAAATTATTCTACTTAAAGTTGCCAGCTCCTTGGCCCCAGAGAAACCTTCTGTGAGAGTTGTTTTGAATGTTGGAATGCGGCCCTAAGCTCCCTACTTTAAAATGGCAGCTGGTGTTCACCTGAGGATTTTAAGGATTTATTAGGTCTTGGAGTGTGGTGGAATACTGATGAGTGAGGCAAATGGTGGTGCTCACCACCCACACCCCCCTCAACCCCCAGGCCTGAACACAAACTCACCCTGATCCTTTTGACCATGAAGCTGATGTTACGGATGCCCAGGAAGTCAGTACCCTGGTAGATGGAGTCAATGGCCTTGACATGGCTGGAGATCTAGAGAATAAAACAGTCACCATTATATTATGAGAAGTGTGGAACAACTGCACTGCAGAGAGAACATCAGATAAATCATAGCATGGCATTAAAGACATGACATGTCTGTTAGCCCACCAATGAACACATTAATAATATCTACTACAGAGTCACTGTGTTCAGCCAATTGGAATCAATCTGTTGATGACTTGCTCCACACAGTCCAGCCCATCCTATAAACAAGCCTCTAGTCTCAGAGCTAAACCACAATCCTAACGAACACATTTACTTCATCACAATTAACCTTTTTTCTTTATCTCACCTATGGAGAGAGTGAGTGTCCACAGAAATGACATTTTAATCAGCTAGTCTCTCCTTTAACTGGACCCCCAACTGTGAAAGGCAGCATTTCCTCTGCATCTCATTTGTTAGGCTATAGAACTCAGTCAGGAGGAACAAGTCTGCGATGCTGGGCAGGCTGGCTGAAGGAAGCCAGCCAACAACAACTGATCAGACCCACAGACAAACACTATTCTGTTTGTAATCCATTTCTCCTGGCAGAATTAAAGGGCAGGCCCTGGTTTCCCCCTGCCGAATGATTCAGAGTGTGTGTGTGTGTATTAGGGTTGACCTTATTTAGTCGATTGTTTGGTCGATATGCTGTTGGTCGACCGAGATTTCATTAGTCGAGCAGTCGCAAATTGATACAAATAATTAATGGCGTATAACACACCGGTCTGATTCGTGCTCCTCTCAGTGGACTAATCCATTGGAGGCCACTGTGATGGCACAGTACATCCCTCTAAGATGTGCTACTGAAATTGTAAAAAATAATATATTATATAAGAATAATGGTGCAACACTGATAAACTAAATAATATTATATAACAAAAGTGCTTTCTCCCGCGATGGATAACGGGCGCTGTCCACGGTTCTGAAACGTAATCTTCAGTGCGCCGTTGAATTGGTGCCTTTCCCTATATGTTGCTATGTGCATAATAATGGTGTTGAGAACAATGCGACAGAGGCAGTAGCGGAGTGAGGAAACCAACTTAATTAGGTCTATAACCAAACTGTTAAACATGCCTGGCTTTATAAATCGTCCATATACATCTACAGAAATAAGACAGATCCTACTTCTATTGACAGTTTGAGTGTTTGTTTAATAGCCTACTGATTCCGTGAGCACCAATCCTCATGCAAAATGTTGTATAAAGCAATTTCACAAATCCGTCTGTTTATAAATCTTTGCTATGCTTTAAAAGCTTTGCAAATGTTTTTCATTATAAGTAATACCAGAGTCTGTTCTATTTTATATAGTGTTGTTTACACTTCCAAAAGGGCAGAAAAAAAGTATAATATTGTAATCTAACAGCAACTGTTTGCTACACAATACTCATTCAGAGCTTGCTCCTATCTCCTCCTTTCTCTTCAATAGTTTCCACAACTAAGTCAAATGTCTTACACACATCTAACTTCCCCTTTCCCTCCTGCGCAACCAGTAAACATTCCCCCATTTCGAGTTTATTTTCCACGTCCTCCTCATCCATTTTGCTGTCACGTGTTACAGTGTTCAGAGTTTGCTACAACCATTTTATTGATGTGATTATGATAGGTTATAGGTCCGACCCTATTGGTCAGGTGCATGCACTGCATACATGTTTTACGTAAAGAGAGCAAAGGTTCTAGGGAATAGGGAATGTTTTTCCTAAACAAATTAGGTATTTCGGTAAGAACGTTTCAGTCAGAAACAAAATGGCTGTAATTATGTTGCAGCTTTAGCACAGACAGCGGAAATAAACACTTGCTGTGGTGCCTGTTCGCTGCAGCAGGGAGGAGAGAGAGAGACAACGTGCACCAGTCACCCAGGCACTCACTGTCATTTAATTTTAACACAGTGTGGCCATCGGGCTCCCTTCTTGAGTCATTTGTGTCTTATTTAATCAAACAGTGAGCTTAAAGCATCAGACAAGCTCAGTGCATATTGTTGATTTTATTCAAACTTCAGGTGTTTCTATATATGGAAAAATACACTTAAAATGTAGACCAATAGAATAGTTGAAAGAACAGATGACTCTCGGTCAACCAATATTTTTTTTTAGTCTGGGACAGCCCTAGTGTGTGTACAGCCTCAGTACCTGTGCGATGACAGCCTCTCTGGTGCCGTAGTACTTGAAGAAGAGGTGGTCAGTCTGGATGAAGAGCTGGCAGGTGTTCTTCTCTATCTGAGCTGCTCTCTTCTTCCTCAGGATCACCGGACCATGTCCATGGGACCTCTCCGCTTCCTCCACCACACTGCTGGGCTCCTGCAGTGACAACCAGAGGAACGACTACCATTAGTCAACTAGGAGGGAGAGATGGATGTGAGGGAGAGTGAGGTGGAACGAGGGGAGCTGGAAGAGGGGAGATAGAGTGAGAGGGGAGGAGGTAGAAAAAAAGATCCCAAGACTAAGAAATGACATGAGAAGGTGACCAAGAGGAATGTGTAAGGATTTTAGCCATTTTGGTCAGGGAAAAATCCCATGTCTTCAAATGTGGAGAATGAGGGCCCTGGCTTCTGAAGGGAGGAGGGAGAGGTCTTCCAGAACATGGGGAAACATTTCCTGACACACCCCTGGTCTGTTCTGACTCATCCCTGGGGAGAGAGAACACTAACTCCTCACCCTGCCAGATGATCTGTGACATCACTCTACTCAGTCATCCACAGAGCTGAAAGGGATAAGAACCCAGGAACAATAAGAATAATCTGGCTCTCGTTACAGCTCCAATAACAAGTTTGACTTAATCACTTCCATGTTTCCTTATCATGCTAAGTGTTATTCTACCATGGAGCAAGAAGACGCAAGGTGATTTGTATGGTCCTCCAGTACTGTATCCAGAATGTGTACGTGGTTGTACAGTATTGGTGAGTGCTGTATAGATATAGGGTTGGTTTCACAGGGGGGTATTATCAGCTCACCTTGAGAGGCTCCTCCATAGCCGAGGCCTGGTACTTCTTCATCCTTTCAAACACTGAGTGGTCAGCACAGCCCCCCTCTGAGCCATACTTATGAGGGTAATCTGGGAGGAGAAGAGGAAACCATCAATATGAACTCAACCATATTACCAGTAATATTGGTTCTCTCAGCTTCAGACTAAACCGGCTTAGAAGGGGAATGAAAAAGGTTGTACACAATAGTAGCCATAGGCCATAGTGTGGTCTCAACTACTCTATGTAAAGCCCTCTAAAACATACTAGTATAACCTCATCTACTCTATCCAAGGCCCTCTAAAACATATCAGTATAATAGACTTACTATCTCTAACAGCAACATTCATATGAGGGTGGAGATATCTGTTCATTAGGACAGAAAGAAGCTGTAGTTAATATATCTCTGTGTGTGTGTGTAACAAGGCCTAACACACAGACCGTCTACGCTAACTGAAAGAATAAGCCTCTGTTCACCGCTGGTGTCTCCTTCTCCAGGCTGGAGAATAACAAAGCAGTCTTCCTCCCAAATTACATGTCACTGACTCACTCACTGCTCGACTTTCCTCTACCTTCCTCTGCCAGAGGCTCTGAAAAACATCAGACTCAATAAGGAGCAACACAGTATCCAGAAAAGTCCAGTATTCAGCAATACACCTTCACAATTACTAACACAGATCAATGTCAAAGAACAGTCGGAGATACCACAGAGTCCAGATTTAAACCTACATCTAAGCAGTGACCGTGTCCGTGCCCTCTGCTGGCAAATAATGCCATTGCCCAAAACAACATGTGGTGCTGTGTCCCTCTGTGGACTGGCTGGCTGCTGGAGCATTCCCCATGGGACCAAATCAGTAAGAACAGACACAGAGCTGAGTACTTTACAACCCAGCTAAAATGGTGATCATCAAGAACACCGTTTTTTCACGGGCATCTGCCTAAAGCAGGTGCACAGATCCAATTTTCTCATAAAACGGAACATCATTTTGATTAACACATCCAATTCAAATCTATTGACTCTGGTCGGATGTCACCCATTGAAGAGCAGCCAGCAATCAAGTTGGAGAGCACCCTCCCTGTCATCACCATCCTGTTCCTAAATGAGCCAATAAACAAGCAGTCTCACCATAGTACAGATCTACCCTGTAGAATGAGCTCAGCGATCACTATGCAGAACACAGAAGTGCACAGTGAAACACTAATGAAAATGAGTAAACCATAGTGACACAGAACTCTTAGCAGAGAGCCATAATTGCCTGTGGAAATCTGAAAACTCTTATAATGGGTTTTTGTAATATCCACTCTTTACCTTCACAGCAGGCGTGAATGCTAACGAACTCCAATTACGGCTGTGTGTTTAGTCAACAGGATAACACAGGGCTTTCTACTTCTTCCCTAGTTGGCTTTATCTATTCACAGCAAACTACTTCTGCCATCTCTGTCTGATGTCAGTCTCTACAGAACAAAGCCATTTGTTCTAGGATGAAGACGCAGGGTTGGGAACAGGTATGGAGGACACACTGGGAGGCAGGCAGCTACTTTTGACCTGGTTAGGCTACGTGACCATGGAAAACTTCTGACCCTTATTATGAGGGAGACGGAGGTAGGCAGAGTAACATATGGATATGATGTTTTGGGTTTGGGCAGAGCGAGGTGAACTCAGGGGCCTCAGCCGGGGCTCTCTGGGCCTGGGGAATGGTGCAGTGTCAACCAGGCCTGACAGCTCTGTTGCTGTCTAAGCGGGCTGCATAACAGAGCAAGCAGGGTGAGGAGGAAGAGGCGGTGTGTGTGTGTCACTAATGAGGACTCTGGGATAACAGAGCCATCTCTCCCTCCCCTGGGCAACATGCCCTCCCTACTCTGCTTCAGATACCTGAGACAGGACTTCAAAAAACAGGCCAGCACAATCCCACACTCAGCACTTTGAATGTTTTAACCTATACACTGCAATACAACAACCCTGAATACACAGAATAACTGAATGCATATGCCATCAATCAATCAGGCCGTTACTGTACACTGTGCTGATAATAAAACAAGGTCAGGTCAGACTGCTCTGTGATCAGTTCCAAGCAGAGAGATTATTCACTCCCCCAGTCGTCCCCAGATAGTAACATGCAGTGAAATGGAGTCAATAATGCTGACTGCACGCTTCAATAGAGGTCTCCTCTCTCCACTGCATCTTTTCCCTAATGTACACAACGCACAGTCAATGGCACAGCTCTAGTCAATAGCGAAAGCCCCCGTAATCACAGCAAAAACACACACCAGTAAACAATCAAACCTACAACTAGGATCATGTAATTACAGTACATGCATGCGTCTCATTTAGTCTACAGCAATCAGTACTAATACATCCATCACAACATACTGGCATATAAATGGACTCCAAATGGCCTCCAGAGTGGCGCAGCAGTCCACGGCACTGCATCACAGTGCCTGAGGCATCCCTTCAGCCTGGGGTTCGATCTCAGGCTGTGTCACAGCCAGCCGGCCGTGGGCGGCACACAATTGGCCCAGTGTCGTCCAGGTTAGGGGAGGGTTTGGCCGAGGGGCTTTCCTTGGCGACTCTAGCTGACTTCAGTTGAACGTTGTTTCCTCTGACACATTGGTGCGGCTGGCTTCCAGGTTAAGCGAGCGAGTGTTAAGAAGCAGCGCGCCATGGCGGGTCATGTTTCGGAAGACGTATGACTCGACCGTCGCCTCTCCCGAGCCCGTTGGGGAGTTGCAGCGATGAGACAAGATCTTAACTCCATATTGTATATCACGAAATTGGGGAGAAAAAAATACAAATAATAATATTTTTTAAAAGCCTCCCAAATGATCTTGTCAGTCACCAGCCTGCATGGCAGGAACAGAAATTCCTCTGCCAGCGACGCCGTCGTCACCTTTTATCGCACACCAGCGCACAGGAACACACGCTCTCTCCCCAAGGAAATTCAAGGAACACACACACTCAGCTCCCAGAAACACAAACACAGTCGCCGTAATGAGAACACAGTGCCGACGAATGCACCTCAAAACTCGAGGAAAACACACTCAGTCCCAAAGAACACAAACTCAGTCCTGACAATACCACACTCAGCTCTGCGACCTACAAGTTAACACTACACTCAGCCAGTGTTTCACACTCCCTCAACCTTCCTAACCTCCACTCCTCAGACAAATTTGGCATTTCAATTCACACTCCGATGGCAGAAAAGTGCCAGAGGAATTATTTTGGCACTTATATTTTATTTATAGCCGTTGAAAAAAAATCAGTGCTGCAGGGTCAGGATGGTGTTCCTTAAAAGCCTGGCTGTACTTACAGCACTATTGACTGACCGCAGATCATTTGCATTCTGCTCATATGAGTCACCACAAAGCGCCACTCGTGGGCAGTCTGGTCAACGGGTTGGAGAGGGAGAGAGTGGGCTCAGGGTCAACCTGTCCCCCCGTTGTCAGTTGAGGAGAATGGTTCTGTACTGGACCGACTGGATTGACCGAACAACAAAACATTCTGCCCTGACAATGTGTTCTCTTTTTCCAGACAGAAAGCTGTCATTGTCCCTGCAGTGAATGCCCTCTCATTCAGATGCTAATCAAAAATCCTTTGCGAACGAGAAGCGAAGACAAAATTGTAAAAGCCGGGGGAAATGGGAGTCCGAGTCATTCACACCTTTTCATTCTTTATTCCATCCCTCCACCATTTGTCCTTCCTCTCTCTCACCAACACCGACTTCAACAGGAAAGAGAATTCTAAAATTAGGTGCTACAGTTTCTTCAAGGAAAAAAAAAGCCTCCGCCACAAAATGAACCTGTTTGAAGTGCGTCTTTGATGTCTGAAAACCATTCAAGTGCAGACTGGATATCTGTGAGGGGAGACTCATTAATGGGTTGATAAAGACACATTCCTAGGAACAGCAGTTTGACTAAAACAACTGCTGAAACCTGAATGTTACACTGAACGGAATGCGGCGGCAGGTAGCCTAGCAGTTAGAGATTTGGGCCAGTTACCGAAAGGTCGCTGGTTCAAATCACCGACCTAACAAGGTGAAACATCTGATGACGTGCCCTTGAGCAAGGCACTTAACCCTACTTGCTCCCGTAGGTCGCTCTGGATAAGAGCATCTGCTAAATGACAAAAAAGTAACTGGAATGAAGATCTCAAACAGGTCTAATGGAAGATTGTCTTTACTCAGTCCCCTTGTATCAATAAGGATGTGATACTTCATTGGGTTATAGGAATATAGCCAAAGTTAAATGAATAAATTACTCAACTACAGTGGGGCAAAAAAGTATTTAGTCAGCCACCAATTGTGCAAGATCTCCCACTTAAAAAGATGAGAGAGGCCTGTATTTTCATCATAGGTACACTTAACTATGACAGACAAAATGAGAAAAAAAAAATCCAGAAAATCACATTGTAGGATTTTTAATGAATTTATATATTTGCAAATTATGGTGGAAAATAAGTATTTGGCCAATAACAAAAGTTTATCGCAATACTTTGTTATATACCCTTTGTTGGCAATGACAGAGGTCAAATGTTTTCTATAAGTCTTCACAAGGTTCACACACACTGTTGCTGGTATTTTGGCCCATTCCTCCATGCAGATCTCCTCTAGAGCAGTGATGTTTTGGGGCTGTTGCTGGGCAACACGGACTTTCAACTCCCTCCAAAGATTTTCTATGGGGTTGAGATCTGGAGGCTGGCTAGGCCACTCCAGGACCTTGAAATGCTTCTTACAAAGCCACTCCTTTGTTGCCCGGGTGGTGTGTTTGGGATCATTGTCATGCGGAAAGACCCAGCCACGTTTCATCTTCAATGCCCTTGCTGATGGAAGGAGGTTTTCACTCAAAATCTCACGATACATGGCCCCATTCATTCTTTCCTTTACATGGATCAGTCGTCCTGGTCCCTTTGCAGAAAAACAGCCCCAAAGCATGATGTTTCCACCCCCATGCTTCACAGTAGTTATGGTGTTCTTTGAATGCAACTCAGCATTCTTTGTCCTCCAAACATGACGAGTTGAGTTTTTACCAAAAAGTTATATTTTGGTTTCATCTGACCATATGACATTCTCCCAATCTTCTTCTGGATCATCCAAATGCTCTCTAGCAAACTTCAGACGGGCCTGGACATGTACTGGCTTAAGCAGGGGGACACTGTGTGACTGTTTGAAGTTGTGGACAGGTGTCTTTTATACTGATAACAAGTTCAAACAGGTGCCATTAATACAGGTAACGAGTGGAGGACAGAGGAGCCTCTCAAAGAAGAAGTTACAGGTCTGTGAGAGCCAGAAATCTTGCTTGTTTGTAGGTAACCAAATACTTATTTTCCACCATAAGTTGCAAATAAATTCATTAAAAATACTACAATGTGATTTTCTGGATTTTTTTTTCTCATTTTGTCTGTCATAGTTGAAGTGTACCTATGATGAAAATTACAGGCATCTCTCATCTTTTTAAGTGGGAGAACGTGCACAATTGGTGGCTGACTAAATACTTTTTTGCCCCACTGTATGTGTTAATGTACTGCTGATAACATCACAGGCTATGTAAATACACTGCCTTGCGAAAGTATTCGGCCCCCTTGAACTTTGCGACCTTTTGCCACATTTCAGGCTTCAAACATAAAGATATAAAACTGTATTTTTTTGTGAAGAATCAACAACAAGTGGGACACAATCATGAAGTGGAACGACATTTATTGGATATTTCAAACTTTTTTAACAAATCAAAAACTGAAAAATTGGGCGTGCAAAATTATTCAGCCCCCTTAAGTTAATACTTTGTAGCGCCACCTTTTGCTGCGATTACAGCTGTAAGTCGCTTGGGGTATGTCTCTATCAGTTTTGCACATCGAGAGACTGAATTTTTTTCCCATTCCTCCTTGCAAAACAGCTCGAGCTCAGTGAGGTTGGATGGAGAGCATTTGTGAACAGCAGTTTTCAGTTCTTTCCACAGATTCTCGATTGGATTCAGGTCTGGACTTTGACTTGGCCATTCTAACACCTGGATATGTTTATTTTTGAACCATTCCATTGTAGATTTTGCTTTATGTTTTGGATCATTGTCTTGTTGGAAGACAAATCTCCGTCCCAGTCTCAGGTCTTTTGCAGACTCCATCAGGTTTTCTTCCAGAATGGTCCTGTATTTGGCTCCATCCATCTTCCCATCAATTTTAACCATCTTCCCTGTCCCTGCTGAAGAAAAGCAGGCCCAAACCATGATGCTGCCACCACCATGTTTGACAGTGGGTATGGTGTGTTCAGGGTGATGAGCTGTTTTGCTTTTACGCCAAACATAACGTTTTGCATTGTTGCCAAAAAGTTCAATTTTGGTTTCATCTGACCAGAGCACCTTCTTCCACATGTTTGGTGTGTCTCCCAGGTGGCTTGTGGCAAACTTTAAACTACAATTTTATGGATATCTTTACGAAATTGCTTTTTTCTTGCCACTCTTCCATAAAGGCCAGATTTGTGCAATATACGACTGATTGTTGTCCTATGGACAGAGTCTCCCACCTCAGCTGTAGATCTCTGCAGTTCATCCAGAGTGATCATGGGCCTCTTGGCTGCATCTCTGATCAGTCTTCTCCTTGTATGAGCTGAAAGTTTAGAGGGACGGCCAGGTCTTGGTAGATTTGCAGTGGTCTGATACTCCTTCCATTTCAATATTATCGCTTGCACAGTGCTCCTTGGGATGTTTAAAGCTTGGGAAATCTTTTTGTATCCAAATCCGGCTTTAAACTTCTTCACAACAGTATCTCGGACCTGCCTGGTGTGTTCCTTGTTCTTCATGATGCTCTCTGCGCTTTTAACGGACCTCTGAGACTATCACAGTGCAGGTGCATTTATACGGAGACTTGATTACACACAGGTGGATTGTATTTATCATCATTAGTCATTTAGGTCAACATTGGATCATTCAGAGATCCTCACTGAACTTCTGGAGAGAGTTTGCTGCACTGAAATTAAAGGGGCTGAATAATTTTGCACGCCCAATTTTTCAGTTTTTGATTTGTTAAAAAAGTTTGAAATATCCAATAAATGTCGTTCCACTTCATGATTGTGTCCCACTTGTTGTTGATTCTTCACAAAAAAATACAGTTTTATATCTTTATGTTTGAAGCCTGAAATGTGGCAAAAGGTCGCAAAGTTCAAGGGGGCCGAATACTTTCGCAAGGCACTGTATAAATATGATGTACAGCAAGGAGTGTGGAGCATGTTAACCCATAGTGTTGGCACAAAGGAGATAAGAGTGTCTTTACAAGAAAGCTGCCATCAGTGCTATGACCGGACTTCACACGGCAGCATGACTTGACAGAAATTATCTGTTTGGGGCAGCGGCATTCGCTTCATAGATTAGTGAAGGAAAAAATATGAAATGGGGCCCTTCATGTAATGTCTCAGGCAATACGATCTGCTAAGGAACGAAGATAAATGTGAAGAGCACAAATAATGGGTAGGGCATAACTACCTCAAATCTGGTACTGTGGCAGTCGCCAAGCCCTGCAGTACTATTGAGGGGTTCTGATGACAGCCTGTCATTGGATATGACACTGAGGAACAGAGAAAGGGATGAGGAACAGAACGGCTCTGTTCACACCCTCAGATAAACAGACACAGAAAGAGAAAGGAGCGGGAGGAGGAATAGAGGGTGAGAGATTTCTTGACACCTCATACAGACAGAAAATTACAAAGAATGGGAGAGCGGGAAGAAAGCGGGAAGAAAGAGGGAAAGGAGAAAGAGCGAGTAAGCCTACATTGTGGAGAAGAAGCGTAAGAGAAAGGTTCTCTGATTGCAGGTTCATGCTGGGCTGGTTGTGCCTGTGTGTCAGTAGGCAGGCTGGCTGTGAATCAGACCCACCCGAGGAAGAGAGGGCCAAGTAACACAGGGTGGGCCTCCACCCTGCTTTCTACCTGCCTGAGAGGGCTGCTCTCTGGCCTGTATTGGGATGAGTGGGGTCAGTGGTCTCTGGAGCTTAGCCCACACCTCAGATCGACTTATAATTGGTGGCCTGGATGCTAAGGAAGATGATTCACTCCCTGCCACTGGCTCTGATCCTGACTTCGCATCAATCAATCATCAGGGCTCAGCCTAACCCTGTGTGTGTGTGTGTGTCTTGCCGCAGTGTCCCAGTGCAACCTTCCTCAGCTCCCCTTCCTCTGGCCCATTCCACAGCTCATCTGACATGACCTTGACTTGACCGTATGTATTGTTAAATGCCCAATGTAAACTCCCCTTGGATAGACCTCTCCTCTGACAGCTCTGCATTGTATTTGAACAGTATACCTCCACTCTGCTCAGTATGCACTCCACAGCCTTTAAGACCTTACCTCCAAGCCTAGAGAAACCTGTCCTGTCCCACCCCCACCTCCCACCCTTCAGTTCATTTAGGCACACATTCATCCATCCATCATCGTCCATATCTCTGCTTACAAGAAACACCTACAGCAGAGAATTGCCTTTCGGTGTCACTGTCTATCTAAAGTCCTTGTCCTGTCACAGTGTGACGCCTACTGTTTTCTCTGATAGGGAGGGATGTGTGTGTGTAGCAGAGGTGGAGAGAGAAAAGCTGGGACAGACGAGCCAGCATGGATTAGTCACTGCTGTCAATGGCTGACAACTGTAATTAAAAAAAGAGCACAGCCATGGTACTGCTATTTAGAGTTGCTACAGCCAATTCAATCCATTTCATGCTCATGATGGAAAAAATGGCTTTTCAAAGCGAATAACACTGACAGAATACTGTGGAGTTAATAAGCCATCCACTGTGTATCCAATAATAACCATCTTTGCCTGCACAAAATATATGTGTTATTTGGAACGAAATTGTATTCCCACTGCTGAATAGGATAACGAACCCCTAATTTCTAAAGCTAGATCCTTAAAAAACAAATCAACACTTACACACACACACCCAGAGTCATACTGTAAAGGCAACATCGTCTGAATCAATATAGCAAAAGCATTAAAGAACATGTCCTTTAAGTCTATAAAATATACCTATTACATTAACAACAGCCATAACTCATTTTAGTGCTATGATGTTGGCACCATTACATCAGCAGGACTGCAGGGTGACAGAGGAGAGCAGTGAATCAAGTATACTCACTGATGTCCCCCTCGTGGTAGATGACTGAGTGGTAGGGCACGTCCTTGTCTCTGAGGTACCTCTCCGAAGGCTCCACGTAGTACATGCCCTGGTGGGTCTGGATGAAGCCTTCAAACCTGCCGTCCACCACCGAGCCGTGGGTCAGAGTGCCCTTCTCACCTGGAGGAGAAAGACTGAGGTCAGGTGGCTGAAGAAGGGTGGTCAACTCAACTCTATTCAGTTGGGGGTAGGAAGAAAGTCAACGCTCAACGTGTGAGAGGAACACACAAAACGTATGGACCAATTTAAGCTGACACAAACTAACAGAACATAATGCAGACACACACACGCGCACAGCTCTAGACATTGAGCAGATGGTAGACAGTGAGCTGTTCCTGGGGGGAACACCGTCCGTCTTGGACAGAGTCAGGGTGGAACGAAACATATCCCTGTCTGTCTGGATCATAAAGACTCATCCCTGCTCCTCTCATCTGACCTTGAAATCAGACAAATAATGACTAGTAATAAGAGCTTGGACTCTGGTTAGTGTCAGGGGGAAACCAAAGAATAGTTTCTTACGCAAAAGGCACAACTAAAGCTTGAAGAATCAAGGAACCAGTGAGAAAGAAGTGGGAATAAAACAAAATGCTGTCAGGGCATAGCAGAGTCTATTAAACATCATCCGCCTTTGAACCAGACAGAGAAAGTCTGGCTGACGGTTTTTAATTCAGTGTTTGTCAAGAGCAAGCACCTTGAAAAACCTTTTCCATCAGCAGCTATGCAGGTTGGATGAAAAACTCCCACTCCCAATTAACCTGTGTTATAAAAACAGCAGACTCTGGAGGGCTATAACTGAAAAGGACATAGATGACTGGCAACTCAATGTGAGAAGATAACTAAATCAGGGAGAGAATAAGACTTGTTTTCCTCAGGATAGGGAAGCCCAACTTCATTTAAATCTGCTGCTCTCTTCAGTTCTGTATTGTTGCGAAAATGTTTGTCTCATAGCTATCCTGAGGGACCATTGCAGTTTAGCGTAGACAGAGAAACACAGCCAGCCAGCCAGCCAGCCTGCCTCTCTCCCCAGTTAGGTTTGGGTTTCCAGAGGAAAGAGGCCCAGTAGGCCCACATGCTCTGCTCTCCTGCTGGAGATAACGAGAACAGCAGAACACATAGCTGTCCCAGAGCATCCAGCTCTTTCTCCCTAAATCTCTGTCTGTGTGTTCCAAGGGCCCAGAGTCCTCTCTGGTTTTTCCAGGCCCTAGCAGTGCAGTTCGTCAGGAAACACTGGGACACTAACTGGTATTGGTAGCAGTTTTGATACTGAAAGTGAGATTACCTACATCTAAACAAAACTAGCAAAATACTAGGGAAAGGAATGTTGAGCTATCCTGAGACCATTCATTGACAATAATAACTGTCACTTTAGACAACTTCTGCTGTCCCATTTTCTTCATAATAAAACATGAATAATACTTTCCCCACTTACAGCTTGGAGATCAGAGTGAGGACCAATTGAATCTGTTGTCTTATACTGGGCAGCACTTGGTAACATTAAAGAGGGCCCTATGGTTTTGATATCATTTCAGGGACAGATTCCCCCTTTTGATCTCCAGAAGGCACAGCGCATTTTCCCAGAGAGGAAGCCCTTTATCTGGGCATGAAAGGCCAGTGCCGTCGGGGTTTAGACCAATCCTCTGCGCACATATGGATCAAGTCTGACTATTGTGCCAAGGAGAGCTCAGAACTCAGACACGGACACCCTCACAGCCTCAGCAAAGGGAGCACTAATAATTCTCAGTTTAAGTCAGGAGAATGCGGTGCGTCCCAAGGGCAACTGACAAGACTTTTATGTCAGAGAAGTAGAGAAAAGAACACGCTACACTAATGAGAGCTGGGTTAATGTGGCGGTATAGACAGTGGAAATTGAATATTATTTACCCCTGAACCTAATCAGAAACCCTACTGCAGTCCAGAAACAAGCAGCTTCACTCCAATTCTGGGAATTCCAGTAGACTGGGACCAAGGTAACCACCTAATTTAGTTCATGAAAATGCCTGGTCCCCAAAGTGCTAAGTGGGCTAATGTAAAGTAAGGAGAGTGGAGTCTGCTGGTCTTCATGAGGGGCAAACTAGAAAATTAATGTATAGGCCCATCTGATCACACATAACGGAGAGGTCTGATCTCTGGCTCTCTTCTAGCTCACAGTACTTCCCTAGCAGATGGGTTCTATTCCCAGTACAGACAGCTATTAGCTACAGGTGGAGGAGAAAGGGACTCAAGGGAGAATGGGACTGGGGATATTACCGATTTATTGCCAGTTCACGGTTCAACTGAATTTAACACACAATGACAGAGATGTACAACACATTCAGAAAGTATTCACACCCCTGGACTTTTCCCTCATTTGGTTGTGTTACAGCCTGAATTTATGTTTGATTCAATTTATATTTTGGCCTACACACAATACCTCATAATGTAAAAGTGGAATTTTGTAAATGTTTTTAGAAAGGTTTGTTAATGAATTAAAAATGAAAATCTGAAGTGTCAATAAGTATTCAACCTCTTTGTTATGGAAAGCCTAAATAAGTTCAGGAGTAAACATTTGCTTAACAAGTCACATACTAAGTTGCATGAACCAATAAGTGTTTAACGTGATTTTTGAACGATCTCTGTACCCCACACACACACACACACACACACACACACACACAACTATCTGTAAGGTCCCTCAATCAAGCAGTGAATTTCAAACACAGATTCATCCACATAAACCAGGGAGGATTTCCAATGCCTCGCAAAAAAGGGCACCGATTAGTAGATTGGTTAAAAAAAATATATATATATTAAATTACACTTTGGATTGTGTATCAATTAGGGATGCAGGATATATCGGTGTATATATCGGCTAAAAATGCCAACATCGACATGATGTTTAATTTAATGCTGATGCGCAAAACCGATGTCAAAGCTGACGTGCAAACTAATAACGCAGATACATGACGTAATGACGCCACGTAAAATGTAGCGTTACACATGCAACACAGCATTCCTAACCTAGCCCACAATGTCTGCTGTGTGGATCGAGCAGTCAACAAGTCGAGCAGTCATTCGAAAGAGTAAGAACATTTCAGTGAGACAACTCAAAGGCGAAATCCATTAACACCAAGATAATGGAATTCATTACTGGCTGAGCACCGGTACACACTACAAAGTAGAGGTTGACTGATTATGATTTTACCGATACCGATTATTGGAGGACCAAAAAAGCCCATACCGATTAAAATCGGCCAATTAAAAAAAAATGTATTTGTAATAATGACAATTACAACAATACTGAATGAACACTTATTTTAACTTAATATAATACATCAATAAAATCAATTTAGCCTCAAATAAATAATGAAACATGTTCAATTTTGTTTAAATAATGCAAAAACAACGTGTTGAAGAAGAAAGTAAAAGTGCAATATGTGCCATGTAAGAAAGCTAACGTTTAAGTTCCTTGCTCAGAACATGAGAACATATGAAAGCTGGTGGTTCCTTTTAACATGAGTCAATATTCCCAGGTAAGAAGTTTTTGGTTGTAGTTATTATAGGACTATTTCTCTCTATACCATTTGTGTTTCATTAACCTTTGACTATTGGATGTTCTTATATGCACTTTAGTATTGCCAGTGTAACAGTATAGCTTCCGTCCATCTCCTCGCTCCTACCTGGGCTCGAACCAGGAACACATCGACAACAGCCACCCTTGAAGCAGCATTACCCATGCAGAGCAAGGGGAACAACTACTCCCAAGTCTCAGAGATAGTGACGTTTGAAACGCTATTAGCTCTCACTAGCTAGCCATTTCACATCGGTTACACCAGCCTAATCTCGGGAGTTGATAGGCTTGAAGTCATAAACAGCGCAATGCTTGAAGTATTACGAAGAGCTGCTGGCAAAACACACGAAAGTGCTGTTTGAATGAATGCTTACGAGCCTGCTGCTCGGAACCGTTCTGTATTTTATCTAACGGATGGCATCCCTAAGTCTAAATATTGCTGTTACATTGCACAACCCTAAATGTTATGTCATAATTACGTAAAATTCTGGCAAATTAGTTTGCAATGAGCCAGGTGGCCCAAACTGTTGCATATACCCAGACTCTGCGTGCAATGAACGCAAGAGAAGTGACACAATTTCACCTTGGTAATATTGCCTGCAGGTAGTTAGAGCATTGGACTAGTTAACTGTAAGGTTGCAAGATCGAATCCCCGAGCTGACAAGGTAAAAATCTGTCGTTCTGCCCCTGAACAAGGCAGTTAACCTACAGTTCCTAGGCCATCATTGAAAATAAGAATGTGTTCTTAACTGACTTGCCTCGTTAAATAAAGTTGTAAAATATATATATATATATATATATATATATAGTGCCTTGCGAAAGTATTCTGCCCCCTTGAACTTTGCGACCTTTTGCCACATTTCAGGCTTCAAACATAAAGATATAAAACTGTATTTTTTTGTGAAGAATCAACAACAAGTGGGACACAATCATGAAGTGGAACGACATTTATTGGATATTTCAAACTTTTTTAACAAATCAAAAACTGAAAAATTGGGCGTGCAAAATTATTCAGCCCCCTTAAGTTAATACTTTGTAGCGCCACCTTTTGCTGCGATTACAGCTGTAAGTCGCTTGGGGTATGTCTCTATCAGTTTTGCACATCGAGAGACTGAATTTTTTTCCCATTCCTCCTTGCAAAACAGCTCGAGCTCAGTGAGGTTGGATGGAGAGCATTTGTGAACAGCAGTTTTCAGTTCTTTCCACAGATTCTCGATTGGATTCAGGTCTGGACTTTGACTTGGCCATTCTAACACCTGGATATGTTTATTTTTGAACCATTCCATTGTAGATTTTGCTTTATGTTTTGGATCATTGTCTTGTTGGAAGACAAATCTCCGTCCCAGTCTCAGGTCTTTTGCAGACTCCATCAGGTTTTCTTCCAGAATGGTCCTGTATTTGGCTCCATCCATCTTCCCATCAATTTTAACCATCTTCCCTGTCCCTGCTGAAGAAAAGCAGGCCCAAACCATGATGCTGCCACCACCATGTTTGACAGTGGGTATGGTGTGTTCAGGGTGATGAGCTGTTTTGCTTTTACGCCAAACATAACGTTTTGCATTGTTGCCAAAAAGTTCAATTTTGGTTTCATCTGACCAGAGCACCTTCTTCCACATGTTTGGTGTGTCTCCCAGGTGGCTTGTGGCAAACTTTAAACTACAATTTTATGGATATCTTTACGAAATTGCTTTTTTCTTGCCACTCTTCCATAAAGGCCAGATTTGTGCAATATACGACTGATTGTTGTCCTATGGACAGAGTCTCCCACCTCAGCTGTAGATCTCTGCAGTTCATCCAGAGTGATCATGGGCCTCTTGGCTGCATCTCTGATCAGTCTTCTCCTTGTATGAGCTGAAAGTTTAGAGGGACGGCCAGGTCTTGGTAGATTTGCAGTGGTCTGATACTCCTTCCATTTCAATATTATCGCTTGCACAGTGCTCCTTGGGATGTTTAAAGCTTGGGAAATCTTTTTGTATCCAAATCCGGCTTTAAACTTCTTCACAACAGTATCTCGGACCTGCCTGGTGTGTTCCTTGTTCTTCATGATGCTCTCTGCGCTTTTAACGGACCTCTGAGACTATCACAGTGCAGGTGCATTTATACGGAGACTTGATTACACACAGGTGGATTGTATTTATCATCATTAGTCATTTAGGTCAACATTGGATCATTCAGAGATCCTCACTGAACTTCTGGAGAGAGTTTGCTGCACTGAAATTAAAGGGGCTGAATAATTTTGCACGCCCAATTTTTCAGTTTTTGATTTGTTAAAAAAGTTTGAAATATCCAATAAATGTCGTTCCACTTCATGATTGTGTCCCACTTGTTGTTGATTCTTCACAAAAAAATACAGTTTTATATCTTTATGTTTGAAGCCTGAAATGTGGCAAAAGGTCGCAAAGTTCAAGGGGGCCGAATACTTTCGCAAGGCACTGTATATATTTTTTTTCCCGTGTGTTTTGCCAGGTAGGAGTATGTATGTGTATATATATATATATATATATATATATATATATATATATATATATATATATATATATATATATATATATATATATATATATATATATATATATATATATATTTTTTTTTTAAATCGGCTTCCAAAAATACCGATATCCGATTGTTAAGAAAACTTGAAATCGTCCCTAATTAAATCGGCCATTGCGAATAAATCGGTCGACATCTACTACCAAGCGCACTATTTTTCAGATGTTGCCCTACCGGAGTTACACAGGAATAGCGTCACTGCTATTAACTTCACGACTGACATTTGGACCAGCAATAACAGCCCCATGAGCATGCTGAGTTTGACAACACAGTGGGTCGTCGAGGATTTCCTACTGAGGAAAGTCATTTCATGCTCATGAATGTGCTGGTTGTCATACCGCTGATGCCATTTGAGAACATGTTGTTTGAAACATGAACACACTAGCTAGCTCCATTTGAACAACCGACTCAAGAAATAAGCTCATCAACTGCGCCTGCATCAGACGTGATACCCTCTGTCATAGCATTGAATGCCTGCTCAACAGGCATTCTCTCTTTACTGTGTCGCCACCATGCTCGATGCTATGTGCAAGGATACCTACTTCGATGCAGACAAGAAACAGCGTTTACGTGAAATGTTACATACACATCATACACACAAGATGGAAACTGACACAGTGACCGTGCGCACCGAGGAAGAGAGGCCACAGACAGACAGATGAAACTTCACTGCTTGACAAGTATAATAACTTTTTGGTCCGTGTGGTGTGTGTGTGTGTAACCTTAATTTAACTATGCAAGTCAGTTAAGAACAAATTCTTATATACACACAATGACCTACGTCGGGCAAACCCGGATGATGCTGGGCCAAATTGTGCGCCACCCTATGGGACTCCCAATCACAGCCCAGATGTGATACAGCCTGGATTTGACTGTAGAGATGCCTCTTGCACTGAGATGCAGTGCCTTAGACCGCTGCATCCATGTGTGTGTGTTAACTATTTAACTGTACTAGAATGCTTAAAAGGACGTAACATTTTTAAATATTGGTTATCGGTATCGATATTTGCAAGGAAAATATCGGATATCGGCCAAAAATGTCATATCGGTGCATCACTAGTATCAATACACCGAGCCACTACAAAGATACAGGCATCCTTCCTAACTCAGTTGCCAGAGAGGAAGGAAACTACTCAGGCATTTCACAATGAGGCCAATGATGACTTTAAAACAGTGAGTTTAATGGCTGTGATAGGCAAAAACTGAAGATGGGTCAACATTTTACTTACTCCACAATACTAACCTAAATGAGAGTGAAACGAAGGAAGCCTGTATGGAATACAAATATTCCAAAACGCGTATCCTGTTTACAATAAGGCAATTAAGTAAAACTGCAAACAATGTGGCAAAATGTTTTACTTCATGTCCGGAATACAAAGCGTTATGTTTGGGGCATATCCAACACAACACATCAGAGTACCACTCTATATATTTTCAAGCATGGTGGTGGCTGCATCATGTTATAGGTATGCTATGCATCAGGAAGGATGAGAGAGTTATTTAGGATAAAAAGAAAAGGAATAGAGCTAAGCACTGGCAAAATCCTAGCCGAAAACCTGGTTGTGTCTGCTTCCCAATAGACACAGGGAGACAAATTCACACAAGACCAAATATACACTGGGAGTTTTCTTACCAACACTACATTGAATGTTCCTGAGTGGCATAGTCAAAGATTTGACTTGAGGATCTATGGCAAGACTTGAAAATGGCTGTCTAGCAAAGATCAGCAACCAATTTTACAGAGTCTGAAGAATTTTAAACAGAATAATGTGAAAATATTGTACAATCCAAAAGCTCTTAAAAGACTCCCAGCTGTAAGCACTGCCAAAAGGTGGTTATAACATGCATTGAAATGTTTATTTCATTTAATACATTAGCAAAAAAATTTAAAAACATGTTTTCACTTTGTCATTATGGGGTATTGTATGTAGTAGATGGGCGAGAAAAAATATTTTATACATTTTTAATTCAGGCTGGAACATGACAAAACATAGAATGAGTCAAAGGATATGAATACTTTCGGAAGGCACTGTATTACACAGAAAAGGGTTGAGGAGAGAAAGATGTTGCCACTTACTGCAATTCAACTCTGAGTGCAATCTTTATCCCTAATTGCAGTATTCTAGAGTATTCCATTTTTGTAACACTTCGTTATTGCAGCAATTATGCCTTTGGCAAGCGGCCTTGCTTGCTGAAGCGTGATTGCATGATGATTACCCGACCACTATTTCTCTGAAGATTAACAACTGCCAAAAAGCTCATCAAGCTTGGGGAATGTGGAAAAATCTATTAAGTCTTTGAGGACAATATTAAGTGTTCCTTGCAGCGTTTCATCTCTCATATGGAAACTGTCCACTTACAAAAAGAATGGGGAAAAGCAAGGTTTTAGATTTGATTTGGTAAAGCCTAAAGGTTCTCTGTCATACATCAAGGCCTCTGTAGACATGAACATCATCTTCTGACTATTCTAATTATTCCCTAAGTAAGCCAGAGTGAGTCTGGCAATTAAACATATCAGTAACTACGTTTCCATCCAGAGTTTTTATGCGAGTAAAGGCATACCATGTATATTTAAAAAAATAAATAATAATCACGACAGCTGTGATGGAAACTGGAAGTTTTGATACAAGTTAATAAATGCCTACAATCATTTGTTTGTTTGACAAGTGGGATCTTTGTGTCTGTAAAATTAACTATGCAAGAAAAGGCGGTGACCTTTATGCACAAATATTGATATAGTAACCATCATATCGAAGTAAACTTGGTTTCACGCGATGATATGATGTGTGGTCCTCCCACTACGACTTGGGAAACAATGCAGTTTATTAGGCTACAAATGAAATAAGTTCTGATGAACTTCACAGCGTGCTGAAACCGCAGTGATGAGTTTGATGCTCCATTCCAATAAATATTGAGGATTTTATTCTGGTGACATGATGATCAATACTTGACAAAAAAAAATATATTCTAGCTCTTAATCATCTCATGTGGACTAGCCTACCCGGTAAGCCTACCCACATTGTAGATCTGCGAAACCAGAGTAGGCACATTTACTATTTAACACACCAATTTGTGACAAAACGATTGCTAGAATCTAAAATGCACTGGAAACACAATGAACTTTAGATTTTTATTTGGTACATGAAAAGTTAAATTCACTGATTTTTATCTGCAATGAGTATGTTTGGTGGAAACACACCACTGTTGGGAAAATGCGCATATTTTCAGAGATTTTTGAATATTTGCATGAAATATTCCAATTGGATGGAAGCCTAGCTAGCACACAGCAAATGAGTGGGGCTTTTATGACATCGCTGTAATAGGAACTTGGTAGACATGTTAATGCCTGAAAAACAGGAGAAGGGGAGGTTCTAAAAAGAAGCAGTGCGACTTTGCAGGGTGGTGTTTCAGAAGATGCATGGCTCTTGACCTTCGCCTCTCCGTAGGAGAGTTGCAGCGATGGGACAAGACTAACTACCAATTGACTACCAATTGAATATCACAAAAATTGGAGGAGAAAGGGGGTTAAAAACAAAATAAATATGATTTGGAGATATTAAAGGTGACAAAGAGTATGGCCTTCACAGCAGAGCACAACTACAGAAGTTCAAAGTCTAGATTTCTGATTCTGAAATTGTGCAAATAAATGAATACATCAGTGTGTAAATGCACAGTTATTCTGACAATCTAAATTCCACCTTTGAATGTCCACCTTTATTATTGACAAGAAAAAGCTTGCTGGATTTTTGGTCTGGACAAACCTTTCCATTGCATTACAAATCACATCTGAGAAATAGGCTACAACATCGTCGTCCTTGGAACAATGCAGTGCTGCTTCTCTAAAAGGAAACTGATCAAGATTTCCATTTGATAGAGATGGGAAGTGCTCCAGTGGAGTCTGATTTGAATTACAGTCTGTTCAGCAGACTGAGGAGAAGAGAGATGACAGCATCTGGAAATGATGAGGTGGAGTGGAGATGAGCCTGCTGGGATCTGAGAGCTCCACACAAACACACCATGTCACATGACCGGATAGACACACCTTGGCCTGTTTTTCCCCTTGTGTTACATGTGAGCACTGCTGCAGGCATGGGGAGTATCCTGAGGATGTAAGACTGGAACGTGACTAACACATTCTCCACACGTATACACACACACACACACACACACACACACACACACACACACACACAGACAGACAGACAAAGAGAGGAGACTGATATCCATTAACAACGTTTAAAACCACAGCTTCATGGTGGCTGGACTTTTACAATGAACTCCAAACTACCAATGCTAACAATCCCACAACAACACACTGGCACACACCCACACATGAACGCAAAAGCAAATTGGATGCAGGAAGCGTTTCCCTAGTAACTATCGTAATTGTGCCTGTGTGCACAAGGACTTTGTCGCTCAAAGACATAATTCCTGGACTTACCGAAGATTTCTCCAGTGTAAATGTGGGAGGGATCGTAGGGCGCCTCCACTCCTGATACCTCTACCTTGAGGTCTGGAGAGAACAGGCTGGTGTCCCTCTTCATCCGCAGATTGAAATGCCTGCAAGAGAGGAACATGCAAATGCATTACTACACTACCCAGACCCCGTTTAGAACCTCCAACATTCCTGCTCATGGTTCAGTAAACATCTATGCAGCCAGAATGACAGAAGGATTAGGGCAAGTAACAATGCCAAACCATTGTCTCCCAACACTGAAAGAAGACTACAGACTAGGCTGGAAGACACTTAATTTCACATAGGCCTACAGAAAATGAAAATAAAGACCGACATATAGGGCCTTCATCAACTTCTCTCAGGGGAGACAGTAGAAAGTGGTTGTTATTTGAGAAACATCTTAATGGATGGACAAATGCTTTAGATCATTCAGCAGCACATCTATTGTTCAGGAATAATATTTCCTATAATGCCTGGGCTGGGAGCTCAAGAGAGTCACACCAGTCTCTTATCAGAACACAGGTCAAGTAAATCATTACTCCATATTTTTTTTTACATTTATTTAACTAGGCAAGTCAGTTAAGAACAAATTCTTATTTACAATGACGGCCTACACCGGCCAAACCCGGACGACACAGGGCCAATTGTATGCCGCCCTATGGGACTCTCAATCACAGCTGGTTGTGATATAGCCATATCACTCTGAATTCTTTCTGTTTGCGCAAATCCCTCTCTTTACTGTCAAGGGATGACGCTGGAGAGAAGCAGGTATGGGGAGTGAAACATTTAATAGGGAACGGACATAGAATGAGACAGGAACAGCGTCAGCACACGGGTAACACAGAAAAATGACAATCAATGCAGCAGCCGGGAACAGAGCTGGGGAACTGACAAATACAGTGGGGCAAAAAAATATTTTGTCAGCCACCAATTGTGCAAGTTCTTACAGAAGACTTACAGAAAACGTTTGACCTTTGTCAATGCCAACAAAGTGTATATAACAAAGTACTGAGATAAACTTTTGTTATTGACCAAATACTTATTTTCCACCATCATTTGCAAATAAATTCATTAAAAATCCTACAATGTGATTTTCTGGATTTTTTTCTCTCATTTTGTCTGTCATAGTTGAAGTGTACCTATGATGAAAAAAGATGAGGCCTGTAATTTAAGTGGGAGAACTTGCACATTTGGTGGCTGACTAAATACTTTTTTTGCCCCACTGTATAGGGGAGGTAATAAACAGGTGATTGAGTGAGTTCGGGTGAGTCCACTATCGCTGATGCGCGTGACGAGGGAAGGCAGATGTGAGTGAATAATGGTGGCAGGAGTGCGTAACGCAGGGCAGCCTGGCACCCTCGAGCGCCAGGAGGGAAGAGTGGGAGTAGGCGTGACAGTACCCCCCTAGGGGCGCCACCCGGTGTCCCACCTGGGCAAACCGGCCGAGACATGGGTGCTGGGCAAGCCGGCTGGGGGTAAACTCCCCACGAACCGGCAGGGGTGTGGGAGCCTGTCGATCCCGCTGCGGCGTGGAAGCCCGTTGATCCGGTGGAGTAAGACGTGGGATGGAAACCTGCCGAGCCAACCGAGTCAAGGAAACCTCTTGAGCCAGCCAGGACGTGGAAGCCCGACAAGCTGGCTTAGGCACCCCCGGTTCCATCAGCGGCGGAATCCAAGCCCGACGTCACCAACGAAACATGAAAACTCCTGGGCAGGCTGGGCGAACAAGACCTGACGATCCGTCTGAGGCTCAACGTGGGATGGGTGCCTTCCGAGCGAACAGGGGCAAGGAAACCTCTCGGGCCAGCTAGGGCATTGAAGCAAATTCTTAGGTTGCAAATGATTGTCGTTCAGTGTGACAGGGTCTAGGTCTGCCGATTAAGTACCACTACGTGCAGACATAGCAGCCCCCCAGTGTCCGGTCTGGAGTGTTTTGGGCTCTAAAATGAGTTTATTATGATTAAGTTCGATCCCATACAAATTACGTTAAAGTTCAAAACAAATCAAGATTTATTAAATAATAATCCATTCTGACAAAAAAATTGTCATCACACAGGACCCCATGTTGACACAAACCAATCACGGGCTGGCAGGCTATGAGGAGGCTCGCGCCATCATGCCATAGACATTAAGGTTGCCTCTCTCAAGCAGGAGGAAAATGACTACGTCGACCATGATGCCTGTTATGGCCACTTTCAACATGATCCTTAGCAATGTTTTGGTGCCATTCAGCCCCCTGGTGCATTTCAAATTCATATACTTCCCGCTTCATGCGCCATTAGGAGTTTTCCATAGGAATACGTGGATGATGTCATCAGCACTATCTACTGGTTTTCATATGCATGTGTCGTAGGCTCTGACAATGTTCTCGCAGAGGCAGAAATTGAGTCTTTATCGTATCGTGTGGCTGGTGTTATGGTCAGCCACACAATATGCACACAAAAACACAACTATTGTGAAGTCACATTAATATAATAGTTTGATTTAAAACGTTTATATGCTTTGCAAGAAGAACGATTTCCCTAATAATCTTGTTGACACATGAAAATCAAGCTACATGATGGGATTTTGATAAATGCACAAAATCCCCAATCAAAATAAACTCTCTCACAGCGACCATGTTATTTTGGGGAAGCTTCAGACATATAAAGTTTGTATGTGAAAACTATTTCAAAGATGCATACTTCACTCACGCATAAACATAAGAGTAAGTCTTGCGATGCTGGTGCTGGTACATGCGCAGATCAAATACACCACTGCAGGCTGACAGCCTCGCAAGCCAATCGCAGAATGTGACGACAGAACTGAAGCAAATCATAAAATCTAGCCAGGTTGATTTCTTAAAAAAAAAGAACAATACACATCCCACATACAGTGTGGGAAGGCCTTAGACATTACTGCTCCGTTTCATCAACCATTATTCAGAATGAGTCATGAATCATAATATTAATATCCTGGCTCTTAATCCATGTGAATAGGATATGAAATGGAACAGACTCGTAGGTTACATCTGTGTGAGTCCATGAAGATGAGCCTATTGGCTATCAACAAATGAAGTGAATGCATAAAAGGATTGTATTTGAGCTCCCGGGTGGCGCCGTGGTCGACGTTACTGCATCTCAGTGCTAGAGGCGTCACTACAGACACCCTGGTTCAAATCCAGGCTGCATCACAACTAAGGTTGCACACTTTGGGGAATATTCAGAGGTGGAAACTTTCCATGGGAATTAACAGGAATGTATGGGAATTAACGGGAATATATGCAAATTAATATACATTTAAAAATGTAGATGTTTATTACATTGGATATATTTACCATATCATATGGAGACAAACAAAACTTTCACCTTGTCATAAGTAGACAATTGCAAATGATTAAATCCTAACTATTTAGTTACGACTTGAACTTTAATTAAATTAGTTAAATCTTCGAGATGATTTCACTGAACAACAAAATAAAGGGAATATTGAATGATCCATTGCATCTCCCAAAAACATTTGTAAAATGATAGTCTAGAAACTAAAGCTTTGGTTGTCTTCCTCTCAGGCTTCCATGTCTTCTCCCTGGACCTCCTCAATGTCCACCTCTTGAACATCAGACTGAGGCATCTACACTGTCACGTTCCAACCTTGTTGAGGATGGCTTGTTGTCAGGCTCGAAAAAAGCCTCAAATGTGCCTGGATGACAACCAAATTTAGATTGCTGCTATAACTTGATGACCCTTCACATACCTAACCATTTCCTTGGCTCTCTTGTAGAGTGTATCCATTGTTTTCAGTGCCAGGATGTCCTTGAGGAGCAGATTCAATGCATGAGCAGTACAGCCAATGTGTGTGATGGGAGGGTAGGAGCCCTCCACTTTAGACCAAGCAACCGTCATGTTCGCAGCATTGTCGGTCACCAGTGCAAATACCTTCTGTGGTCCAAGGTCATTGATGACTGCCTTCAGCTCATCTACAATATAGAGACCGGTGTGTCTGTGGTCCCTTGTGTCTGTGCTCTTGTAGAATACTGGTTGAGGGGTGGAGATGTTAATTATTCCTTGCCCACAAACATTCGACCACCCATCAGAGATGATTGCAATACAGTCTGCTTTCTTTATGATTTGCTTGACCTTCACTTGAACTTTGCATTCAGCAATTGAGTAGATAAAGCATGTCTGGTTGGAGGGGTGTATGCTGGGCAAAGAACATTCAGAAATCTCTTCCAATACACATTGCCTGCTAGCATCAGAGGTGAACCAGTTGCATACACAGCTCGAGCAAGACATTCATCAGCATTTCTCTGACTACGTTCCTCCATTGAATTTAAAAAAATAAATAAAAATAAAAAGATTCCAGGAGGACCATGAGCTGTTGCTATCGATAAGGTGTCTGATTAATCCTTTTCACCTTGAATAGAAGTAGAGGGATTTTTGTCAGACGTTGCTTGTTGTGAGCGCTGAGGGAACTTGACGCACTTGGCCAAATTATTAAAGTATGATTAAAGTAAAAATGATTAAAGTAAAAAAGCCTAATACAATTCCATTTACAGATAAATATTTAAGCAGTTAGATTAAAACAACTCCTTTATAGGATAAATGTTTAAAATTAAACATGTATGGAAACAGGTGAATTAATACTCAGTTAGCAGGCTCAAGCAAGCTAAAACCCACATGGTAGCAAAAACGATCTATCCGAAATTGTTAACAAGTTATAAATTATTTAAACACACTTTGCTGTATGCTACTATTTACTAGTTTAAAAAATCATGTCAACTCAGCAACAAAAAAAAAACATCCTCTCAGTGTCAACTGCGTTTATTTTCAGCAAACTTAACATGTGTAAATATTTGTATGAACATGAGATTCAACAAGACAAACTGAACAAGTTCCACAGACATGTGACTAACAGAAATTGAATAATGTGTCCCTGAACAAAAAGGGGGGGGGGGGGGGGGGGGGGGGGGGGGGGGATTAACAGTCAGTGTCTGGTGTGGCCACCAGCTGCATTAAGTACTGCAGTCCATCTCCTCCTCATGGACTACACCAGATTTGCTGTGAGATGTTACCCCACTCTTCCACCAAGGCACCTGCAAGTTCCCGGACATTTCAGGGGAGGGGGGGGGGGTGGCCCTAGCCTCCACCCTCCGATCCAACAGGTCCCAGACGTGCTCAATGGGATTGAGATCTGGGCTCTTCGCTGGCCAGGGCACACTGACATTCCTGTCTTGCATGAAATCACAAACAAAATTAGCAGTATGGCTGGTGGCATTGTCATGCTGGAGGGTCACGTCAGGATGAGCCTACAGGAAGCGTACCACATGAGGGAGGAGGATGTCTTCCCTGTAACGCACAGCGTTGAGATTGCCTGCTATGACAACAAGCTCAATCCGATGATGCTGTGAAACACCGCCCCAGAACATGACGGACCCTCCACCTCCAAATCGATCCCGCTCCAGAGTACAGGCCTCGGTGTAACACTCATTCCTTCCACGATAAACGCAAATCCGACCATCACCCCTGGTGAGACAAAACCGCAACTTGTCAGTGAAGAGCACTTTTTGCAAGTCCTGTCTGGTTCAGCGATGGTGGGTTTGTACCCATAGGTGACATTGTTGCCGGTGATGTCTGGTGAGGACCTGCCTTACAACAGGCCTACAAGCCCTCAGTCCAGCCTCTCAGCCTATTGCGGAAAGTCTGAGCACTGATGGAAGGATTGTGCATTCCTGGTATAACTCAGGCAGTTGTTGTTGCCATCCTGTACCTGTACCGCAGGTGTGATGTTTGGATGTACCGATCCTGTGCAGGTGTTGTTGCACGTGGTCTGCCACTGCAAGGACGATCAGCTGTCCATCCTGTCTCCCTGTAGCGCTGTCTTAGGCGTGTCACAGTACGGACATAGCAATTTATTGAACTGGCCACATCTTCAGTCTTCATGCCTCCTTGCAGCATGCCTAAGGCACATAAACGCAGATGAGCAGGCACCCTTGGCATCTTTTTTTTGTGTTTTTCCAGAGTCAGTAGAAAGGCCTCTTTAGTGTCCTAAGTTTTCATTACTGTGACCTTAATTGCCTACCATCTGTAAGCTGTTAGTGTCTTAACGACCGCTCCACAGGTGCATGTTCATTAATTATGGTTCATTGAACAAGCATGCGAAACAGTGTTTAAACCCTTTACAATGAAGATCTGTGAAGTTATTTTGATTTTAACAAATTATCTTTGAAAGACAGGGTCCTAAAAAAAGGGACGTTTATGTCATATAAAATATATTCACCCCACCCAGTATTGTAATCAAAACTTAGCAGAAAACATGTAGTCCTGGGCTCAGACAGTGTAGTAGTGTGGGCTCAATAGCATCTTATTAGTGTGCAAGATCTTGAGAATCAGCTGTACATGTGATGGAAGAGTGCACTGCACATGTGATGGAAGAATGCACTCTGCATGTAGAGGGTTGCAATTCCATTGAATTTGGGATAGTTTAACCAAAATATGCCACAAGACCTAGCTTTGCCTTCTGTATCCCACAAAAAAACTTCACTGTTATAAGCTAACTTTTATGAGCAATTTAAGTAAAATTCCAGGGCTTAACTTCCTTTGGAAAATGTACGGAAATTTAACGGAAAGTTTCAGACTCTTTGCAACCCTAATTACAACCGTCCGTGATTGGGGAGTCCCATAGGGCCGCTCGCAAATTGGCCCAGCGTTGTCCGGGTTTGGCCAGTGTAGGCCGTCATTGTAAGTAAGAATTTGTCCTTAACGGACTTGCCTAGTTAAATAAAAGGCAACACATTGTATTTCCCAATAATGACATGGGGAACAGAGAAAATCTCCCATTTTGACAACAGGTATCGTTAGTCAATAAAAGTAACCCATTGAGACTGCAACGATTGGACAGTGAAAATGTATCTAGTCATATTTCTCTTTGGATTTGTAAACACTGAGAACAAGGCAAAAACAATTTTAAATACTGACCATTTCCCCTCAGTACATCCAAAACTAATAAGGAACAGAGGGCCATCTCAGGTTAATCACAGCTACAGCAATTCACAACAGCCCTCCTAATTTGCTTTGTTGATAACAGAGAGAGGCCAAGGCCCTCTCACTGGGTAACAAATGACAGCTGTAATTGACATGGGCATCCCTGCTCAGAGCAGCTCTCTGATTAAGACTCTCCTCCGGGCTGCTGGGGTGTTAGTGGACACATGGTTGGTTACACAACACTAACCCAGTCAGGAGAGGACAACGTGACTCACACACACACACAACGCTGAAAACAATAGAAGTGTAAGGGAAGAAAGAATCCACATGTATATAAAACTGAAAAAGCTTATCTTGTGACTACTAACTTGGCCTGTCAAAGAAAATGTATAGACTAATCTGTTGACATTCACAGTCAGTGAGTCACACAATATTGCCAACAAACAAATTTCAGGAATGTTTGTTTTTGTCATAGAAACTCACTCGACTCATACCACTCATAACCACTTCCCCTAAACCACACCCTAAGACAGTCTTAGTTCCTGCTTAGTAGGGCTGTACCCACCCACCCCCCAAAAAAATCTGTCGACCGAGTCTGTTCTTTCAACCAAATTTCACAAATTAAAAAATGTGTATTTTTCTATATATAGACACTACATATTTTAATCAAATCAACTATAAGCAGTGATCAAATCAAACTATTTTTTATTTGTCTCACACACATGGTTAGCAGATGTTAATGCGAGTGTAGCAAAATGCTTGTGCTTCTAGTTCCGACAATGCAGTAATAACCAACGAGTAATCTAACCTAAAAATTTCAAAACAACTACCCAACTACACACACACACGTAAAGGGATGAAGAATATGTACATAGAGTTATAAATAAGTGATGGTACAGAATGGCATAGGCAAGATGCAGTAGAAGGTATCGAGTACAGTATATACTAGAGGTCGACCGATTAATCGGAATGGCCAATTAATTAGGGCCGATTTCAAGTTATAACAATCGGAAATCAGTATTTTTGGGCGCCGATTTCCGATTATTATTTTTATTTTATTTTATACCTTTTATTTAACTAGGCAAGTCAGTTAATAACACATTCTTATTTTCAATGACTGCCTAGGAACTGTGGGTTAACTACCTTGTTCAGTGGCAGAACGACAGATTTTCACCTTGTCAGCTCAGGGGTTCCATTCTTGCAACAGCACTAGTCCAACGCTCTAACCATTGCACTCCACGAGTAGCCTGCCTGTTACGCGAATGTAGTAGAAGCAAAGGTAAATTGCTAGCTAGCATTAAACTTATCTTATAAAAAACAATCAATCACTAGTTATAACTACTGATCCAGTTTAGCAGGCAATATTAACCAGGTGAAATTGTGTCATTTCTCTTGCGTTCATTGCACGCAGAGTCAGGGTATATGCAACAGTTTAGGCTGCCTGGCTCATTGCGAACTAATTTGCCAGAATTTTACGTAATTATGACATACATTGAAGGTTGTGCAATGTAACAGCAATATTTAGACTTAGTCAAAATACAGAACGGTTCCGTATTTCACTGAAATAATAAACTTTTTTTTTCTAGAAATTCAATCATATTAATGACCAAAGGCTTGTATTTATGTGTGCTATTATGTTATAATTAAGTCTGATTTGATAGAGCAGTCTGACTGAGCAGCAGCAGGCCTGTAATCATTCATTCAAACAGCACTTTTGTGCGTTTTGCCAGCAGCTCTTCGCAAGCACAGCGCTGTTTATGACTTCAAGCCTATCAGCCTAATGGCTGGTGTAACCAATGTGAAATGGCTAGCTAGTAGTTAGCTGGGTGTGCGCTAATACTGTTTCAAACGTCACTCGTTTTTAGATTTGGAGTAGATATTCCCCTTGCGCTGCAAGGGCCGCGGCTTTTGTGGAGCGATGGGTAACGATGCTTCGAGTGAGGCTGTTGTCTATGCGTTCCTGGTTCGAGCAGGCGCAAATCAGACAGGAGTCTTGTACAGCATGAAAAAATAAATATGTTTTTGCAACTGTTGGACTAAAGAAATCTTGGTCGACCAACAGCCTAACGATCAAACAATCGAGCAGTCGACTAAATGGGGTCAGCCTTACTGCTTAGTGCAAGAAGCTGCAGCCTGTCTTATGATAGTGGTACTTGAGACAACAGAATGTATGGGGGAAGAGAGTTAAACACATGTACGTCCATAAAGTGCTGTCAGATGGAGCAGCCTGAGGTTGCTTTCATTTCCTTTCAGTCCAGCACTTAGAACACTACTTGACTAGACCAATAACTACCATCAACACCGAGTTCAGCCTAACTGACGTTGTGCCAAAAACGCTCGCTCAAACACACACAAGGACAGACAATACGCAGTCCAAAATAAGACGGTGATGTTAGACAGGTGAAGCGGCTGGCTCTGAGACCCTTCAGATAGCAAAGCATTATGCGAATGTCTGTTAGTGAGTGACTCAGCCAGCCATTAGACAGACAGCCACCTCCACCAGACCCCACTGGGAGAACACACTCAATTACCACACAACACTTAACCTTGGCACACCAACCGGAGACACACTCCACAGTGCAATCAAACAAGCAGTGGCACAGGGACAGGTGTATTTCATTCCAGTCAGGAAGATTTCACTTTACAGGCCTTCCTTTTTATGCCCCTTGTCTAATCTATTCAGGAGAGAATGCACCGGAGGGTTGACTGCAGAATGTCAATTATGTGACCTGTACCACTGTAGATACAATGTTCTATATTCTATAGGATGCCTTTCTTCAGCACTGTGCACCACTGGTAGAACATGCCCTACAGTACAGCCAGGTATTGGCCTCCAGATTCCCTACTCAGCACGCACCCAAGCAGACGGACGGCCACCAGAGCATGGCTGCACAAAATTAGCCAGCTTTTTGGACTTTCATTTTCTAAAATGTGGAGCATTATTTTTAGATTGGTAATAGCAGAAAAGAGGACAGCTGTGTGTGTAGTGAGCCTTTACTGCCAGCCTCAGCAACCAGACAGAGCACACAGGCATACTGAATACTGGGAGAGAAGGGGTGGGGGCTGCAGAGCAGAGGGGTGCCAGGAGGGGGTGAGAGAGGAGTCAACCCTCTACTTCCAGGAAAGATTTTACTCCCATGGGTTAGGGCTGTTCCTCTCAAAACCGTGCATAGGCCATGGATCTACATCTATGGCCACAGAATGCTGTAGCAGGTCTGTGCATGAACTGACAATGACTGTTTGAACATCTCAAATAAAGGGCCTGGGGAAACAGCTAGGCTATATCTACAGCTATACTGAAGCATTCTGCTGGTAAAAGTCAGACTATCAGTGTTACATTGTGGAGCAGGAAAATGGATCTGTTTCTATTTGACAGGCAGGCAGGGAAGATACTGTTAGAGATGTGATGAAGTGCAGTGACTGTGAATGACTGAAATTACCCCATTTCTATATTTAAGCTGTTTGGTTTCCCGAGGACTACATTATCAACACAGTAATACACCTTGAGCGCAGTCTGGCTGTCAGACTGGGCAGCCTCCCCATTGTGTCAGTCATTCAGTGCCACTGCTCAGTAGAGCCACAGGGTATAGACAACCCTCCCTCCCTCCATCATCATCACACACTGTACAGCAGGCTCCCAGTCAGTTACTGGAACCAAAACAATATAATTATGATGTACTCAGGACATTCAACAATAATAATCCCACTAAATGAATGCATCCTCATGCCTTCTGTCTCTATGAAATAGGAGAAATTCTTATACAATGTAATTATGTCCGTAGGAGTATTATCATGCATCATGCCAGACATATTTTTTTTCTTCAAATCAACACTTATATTTAAAAAACTGAAAAGCCACAAATGTATTACAATAAGAAAAACTATTTCCAGCAACATGACTTCATAGTCATATGACTGGAGTTAATGCAGCAAATCTCTGCACTCGGAGTGGGGAGTAGGGGGGGCCGTGGTGATGGTGAGGGGGGAAGGGAGTGTGTGTTAGGGAATGAAAGGAGGAGAGAGCAAGATGATCCCAGTAATGTCCCCTATAATGTCAGGCGAAGTAAATCACCACACTGGAGGAACGCTATCAGGGACTGAACAGATCCACATATTACACAACTCCTCCTCACCTGAGCAGTATCGCTGGCTGGCTGGCATATACACGTGCCAGGCAGGCGAGGGGGATTGTCTACCCTGAGACAGCCAGAGACAGGTGGTTACTCCGCCTCCACTGACACCCAGCAGGTGTGGTGCCCAGCAAGTCACACTGCATGTAACTTTCCAGCACAGCAGCTTGTGATGAGTGTGTGTTGTGAGCAAGTATGTGTTATTATCTCTCCTGGCTTAACTTCTGGGCTGGCAGGATACACTCTGGTTCAATTCTGCTCTGATCCTCCCTGCTGTTGATAGGGAATGGCTCTAATTGGATCCTGTTGCCATGGAAAAACATTGTCAAGGTCTTCTGAGTTTATCAAAATCCCACCAACCAGCCTCCCTGTTTCTCCCACCTAACCAGTCTGTGGATGTGTAGATCCGCATGTCTCTCTGACCTCTAGCAGCCACTTACTCATTAAACCCTCTTAAGGAGGTTAGCCAAACACAAGGCCTTTCTCTACACAAGCATATCACCAGCAACATGACCAACCGCAATACTAGTAACATCTTTCCTTTCATGTTCTCTCTACCTACACCTCCTTTTCACGTGTCAGTGAGTTACAGTACATCCCCTCCTTTCTCCAGTCTCAGTCAGACTTGTTAGAAGTGTGGGTGGAGATGGGTTCCGGTAAATACTATAGTCCTGGTACACCAACAAAAACAACAGTTATATCTAGGCTGCTTCCTTTCTGAAACTCAGGTGCCGGGGGAGGCTGGTGTGAAATGATCCGTCAGACTATTTAAAAAGTGGATGCGCTCTATTTCTCTCGGCTTCAGTGAGCCACAGCAATCAGATGCTGCCTGAAACAGGGCTAGAGATTGTAACTTTCATAGCAGTTATTTCATTACAGATGAGTAGGGCTGGCACAACTGTGTAACCGACTGTTACGGATGAACATCGTCATGAAATTAAAATAACAGTCGTATCCGTAGAATTGTATGTGTTATTTTTGGGGGAATGAACAGCTGACTGAAAACGAGATGGCTGCGCATTCCTGCGGTTTAGTCTGTTTCTGCAAGAAAATGGACTCCCTATGGAACACTTGGCACCTTATAGTCCATGCACTGACGAATTGAGGCTGTTCTAAGGGCAAAGGGGGGTGCAATGCAATATTGGGAAGGTGTTCCTAATGTTTTGTACACTCAGGCTATTCATGGATTCCATATCAGATCAGACAGGCAGACGTTGTAAAGCAGAGGTGAGAGAATCCTACAGAGAATTTGAGCTAAAAGCAGTGTTGTGTTTTCACACATCTGTGTGGCTAAATGGAACCTTGTTCAACTCCAGAATCAATTGAACCACTCCAATCCTGCTGCAGGTCCAAGTAGAGAGAAGTTTATCCCAGTCTATGTGGATGTGGGGGACAGAATATGATCTTTAAATAGCACAGCAGGCTCTGAGCTAGGGTTCAGCAGTTAGAATAACTCCTGAAGCTTACCATATCGAGCCTAGTCAGTACCAGTCCCTTCCAGCTCCACTTCCCTGAGATGACAGACAGATGGGACAAACATGGAGTCTCTGTGCTTAACCATCGCCTTTGAGAGAAAAGCTAACCAAAGACATTATCGTGACATGCTGCACATCAGTGGGCAAAAAAAATGTTCATGATGTTGTGAGTTCAAGTGCGGCAAGATGATAAACCTCTATTAAAAACTCATTAACAGTGGAGTCTGCAGGGCGGCTGTGAAGGATCTGACTTCTGACAGGAAATGATCTTCTCTCAATTCAAGATGGCATTAATTCCTCTAATATACTACCAACATCCCAAACGCACCTCAATGAAACATCAAACACCCAAATGTCTGTGGGCTGATCATATTATTTAGAGCTCAGAGCTCCATAGCCACTCAGCTCACGCTTTAAACATCCTGATTAATTGCAACCCGAACACCGGAGACGGCTTACTGCTTCCCAGAGTGCAGTGTGCTCCCATATCAAATATAGCCATTCTTCCCTCTACTTGTCACTGAATGGAATACATCTCTGTATTATTCATAGACAGAGTTTGTGTAATCCTGAGCTCTGGAGAACAATCTGTATATCTCAGTCAGAAGGGAACAGAAAGTGCTTAAAGTTTCATTATGTAGAATCTGATCAGAGAAGGCATTTGAATATAGAATAAAAACAAGCGACCAGTCAACTCCCCCATAAAACTGTCTGGAGCTAGCACCACATCTCAAAGTCAATTCTATCGCCTCAGCTTTTGTCAGCACTCCAGGAGTAGAGGTGATGTGACAGGCAGGTCTTTATATAATGGAAATAGTGCTCAAAGTAATGCTAAAATAATGCTGACACCATCTGCCTGTCTTACAGAAAGTGAAAAGTGAAAACTAGGTGTATTAGAGACTTCTAAATAGTCCCTAATGAGTTTATACATTATTAAAATACATACCTACTACTCCAGGGGACACAACTAGACCTAAAAACTGACTATTCATTCACTGTTCAGGTAAACAAAAACTATATTTATGACAATTTCCAGTACCAAACTCCAGAGACAGAGGGTTGATCATATAGTTGCACCATGTAAACACCTGTGCTTCTCTCAACACGACAGAAAACCTTCTCGCTCCAACCATGTTACATGTCTCTACTTGCCCAGTGGAGTCGTATCCGCACATTAACTAAAATGGGACTAAGAAGGAAACAGGCACTTGACAGTCAAGTCTGATTATACAGCCCTACTCCATGGGACAGATCTGGGTCACTGCAGTTCTTCAACATTGCATCTCTCACATGGTGTCTGATGGCTATCCAAGGCTGTGTTCAGGCTATAGGCTACTGGTGACAGATCAAGCTGATAAATCAGATTACGATCTACTTGTTCTAATATTTCAGGCTGACCTTTATTATAATGTGGCACACATGCGGCCAATGGCAAAATACTAGGCCATTGGAAGGAATTAAACAATTTATTTACTTACATAATCCTCAAATCAGATTGATCAGGGAAGCGAGAATGATTCAAATTTTTAATACAGTAAACTGAGCCTAAAGGCATGCTTGTCTTAACATAGTAGGAGGACAGCAGATCAACTCTACAGATCAAACCACTGCTGACTACTGTCAACTTGTCAGAGTGTCAAATGTCAGAGTGGGTGTGCTTTACTAGCCTACAAGAGAGGAGCATTAAACACTATGAACAATGAAGTGGGATTCATCTAAAAAACATTTCCCTCAAATATTTCTCTCTTTGCATGGATCCACTGCCAGCCAACCACCTCAGGTTGAGCATGGCTGATTTAAAACCAACAGGCTGGAACATGCAGCTGTACAGGCAGTGTGCCATTTCAAACCACACATTATACAGGGCGGAGGAAGGTAGAGGGTTGCAGGTCCCAACAGGGATCACTGTGGCACAGTCAACATTTTTCATGCTGCAAGCGGAAGCGGGCTGAAAATTGTTTTGAGGGTCCCGCAGATTATCTGGAAACGGTCGTCTTTCTGCTTTGTATGCGTTAGCCTACCTATTGTATTAACAGCACCTCTGTGTTGCATTATTCACCCACAATCTCAGAATTAGCTGATTCAAGTTCAATAGCCTACCTCTTCTCTCCTAGATGGGCGTGCAAGTTCAATAGCCTACCTCTTCTCTCCTAGATGGGCGTGCAAGATCAAGAGCCTACAATATATGACAATGAAATAGAGTAGCCTGCCTATAAATGGGCGGAGAATCAAGGGGCAGTTATCTTTCCAAGAAAGTTGACTGAAATTGGATTAGGCGATAGTTGACTAGTGTCTGTAAATAAATATTGATAATGGAAATAAGTGGAGGGAGCTCAACCAACGTGAGTTGAAAAGCAGTTTTGAAACTATTATTTGAAAAGGAAAAGAGCGCAACGAGCGAATACCATGGCGAGTCAGCGTTGCACCTTTTCATTTTCAATAAGTATTGATTACCCATTTATTTGTCTCTGCCTGCAAATCGTCACGCTCCTTTAAAAAGGTAGGCTATATCCTATATGCAAAACGTAGCTCAAGAGAAAGTGCAGGTGTCAGCTGTCATCATTCTTGCTGCTTCAAGTTCAGTAGCCATATGAGTGAGATCAGCTGCGTGTGCGGTCTCAATTTAATAGAGTAGCCTGTAGGCTATCCATGGGCGGAGAAGGAAGGGGCAGTTCTCTTGCCAAGGAAATTAACTTCTTAAATCTAATTAGCCTATAGTTTACTACACTGCCTCAAAATAAATATTGATGACCCATATTGGTCTATGTCAGAAAATGTTCCCGCTCCTAAAAAAGGTAGGCTATTAAACCCATTCTGTTGCGTGTCAATTTGACCAAATTCCACTTTTGAGTTGTCTAAAATACTAGTTAACCTCTTTTTCTCCATGAAATTAAATGACTTTTCCTCATTTAGGGTCATGAACCTAACTTCAAAATGTGGACACCTTGATGTGTTCTGGAATGTCTGTGTAGATTTTGTATACAAACATGATGTTGGTCAATTTGACCCGGAAGCTTTCATCTGTATAGATATTTGCACAGGTCCAAAATAAACAAGTGTCTGAGTGGAGCAGCGGTCTAGCATCTCAGTGCTAGAGGAGTCACTACAGACCCTGGTTCGATTCCAGGCTGTATCACAACCGGCCAGTATTGGGAGTCCCAAAGGGCGGAGCACAATTGGCCCAGCATCGGCCCTCATTGTAAATAAGAATGTTCCTAACTGACTTGCCTAGTTAAATAAAAAGGTTAAATAAAAAAAGTACAATATTTTGTTTTGACTGGTTCTGGTTGCACTTTGATAACAAGATCTCTGCTTGTTTGTGAGAAAGGAAATATGTTTAACAACTAGTTCTTAAATATAGTTTTTGAAATCAAGTGTTATTGTATTTCTTCATTCTGAAAGGTCTGACAAGCTGTTTTTACTTGATTCTTTGTCTTTAGTGTGTTTAAACGTGCGCGTCAATCTGACCCATACCACAATGGATGCCATTTTTTCCCCAGCAAAGCAAAGGGAAAGGGTAAAGGGTAAACGTAGCTCAATAGAAAGTGCAAGTGTCCGCTCTCTGTCCTACTCTGCACTCTTCAAACTATGTCTAAACTATTGGCTGATATAACCCAGTAATATTGATAGCCTAACATAAAATGGAGAATGTGAGAATCTCTGGAAATGTAATTTATTTTGTGGGTTATTTTTTGTGCATTTTGATATTGCCTACAGCGCGCACAATTGCTGGGACCATGGCGTGCAAGCGATCTGCGTCAAATAACCTATGCCTAAAATAACATTGCAGGACTGCGGCTGGGTGGGAGTCGGACAGAAACGGAGGGAGGGGGCGGCTACAGGTAAGAAAAGCAGCGGGTGCGGGCGGGATGAAGAAATCAGTCCCACCCAGACCTCTATACTGAGGGCCCCACCCTGTGGGGTGGACTCCAAACTCACTTCACTGAACAGGCTAATCACTACACTGAAGGATTCCCATAGGGATAATAATAATGCCTGCCTCTCAAACGTGGTATAAGTAAAGGCTGTATGAGCATACAGCGGGTTTGTTGCATTCCCTCCTCATGCTCCTGCTCTAAAATTCTGAAAGGGCGACCTAGCACCACATGAGCTGCATATGACCTAGTCACTTCCCAGAAGACTGAATTGTTCTGTTCACTAAAGGCTCCTTCCCAACAATCCTAGAGACATTCCATTCGTCAGACATGACTCTCATATGGGCCACTGCCCTCCAGCCAACAAAAAATGAGTCACTTACTGATTACATCACTGAAGTGGCTGTCTATACATCTACAGAGAGGAACACACATTGCTGTATATCTGATTCACTACAACCAATTTGTAATCCACACTGTACTTAAACAGTTGACAAGCAAGGTACAGGATAATTTCCTTACAAATACAGAAGTGTTTGATTTCATTGGTCATGATGTGCTTACAGACAGACCCCTGTCACCTTTCCATAATGCCCCTGCAATGCAGCCTCACTAATCCTCCATTATCTTTTCGTCACACCCCCTCCATGAGTCTGCCCTGAGGAGCACTGACATTTGGGGACACAGCCACTGACGCAACACACACCTTGTTATTCCTGTTACAGACACTGACCAAACTGTCACCCTACTTCCCGCTGTGTGTGCCCGTCTGTTCAACACAATCTCCCTGGCTGGCAGTTCTCTTTTAAAGCTGAAGTGACGGGCCGTCCACCCTGTCACAATGATTGGAGATCAGACAGGAACATGTGACAGCCCAGTGGGGTCAGCCTCAACATCTAGCCTGAGCCTCTCCTCTCACCTAATTGTGTGATGATTAGGCTACATGTGGACTGAAATGCCTCAAAACTAGCTTCTCATTGTCTGCCAATGGAATCCCTTAGCATCTACCATATACATCTTCTCCCACCTGCCCCTGGTCTTCTGTCAGTCAGTCAGCCCTGTGGTGGGCCTCTCCAACCTGCCCCGTCTGTCACAGCCGACCAGGTGAAATATGTGAGGGGAGCCTGGATAGGAGAGGTAATTCTTCCTGAGCTTCTCAGGGACTCAGCACACTATTAATATCACCCGCAGCCCAGGATGTTATGTGAGAGTGTGTGTAGAGAGAGAGAGTCAGGGTGGGAAGGGCTGAGAGAGGGAGAGTGAGTGCGGAATGAGAGAGAGGAATGAGAGAATCCAGAAAGAGGGAGAAAATCCAGAGAGAGGGAGAGAGAAAGAGGAATGAGAGAATGCAGAAAGAGGGAGAGAGAGAAAATCCAGGGAGAGGGAAAATCCAGAGGGAGAGAGAGAAAATCCAGAGAGAGGGAGAGAGAGAAAATCCAGAGAGAGGGAGAGAGAGAAAATCCAGAGAGGGAGAGAGAGAAAATCCAGAGAGAGGGAGAGAGAGAAAATCCAGAGAGGGAGAGAGAGAAAATCCAGAGAGAGGGAGAGAGAGAAAATCCAGAGAGAAGGAGAGAGAGAAAATCCAGAGAGAGGGAGTGAGAAAGAGGAAGGAGAGCACCTATGTACCCACCCAGCAGCAGCAGCCCTCCAGAGATAAGCTGAGGTTAGATTTACTGCTTGTTATTCCCCCTGGCACACCCAGACACTTTCATCCAGAACAATTTACAGAAGAAATGAGGGTTACGTGCCTTGCTCAATGGCACATTGGCAAATGTTTTCACCTATTCAGCCCGGTGATTTGAAACAGCAACCTTTCGGTTACTGGCCCAACGCTCTAAGACACAAGGTCTTGATATGGGGCTGAAACATTAGGCCTAGATTCTGTCCTACATAAAGCTTTCTGGCATATCATCCTCATCAACGCTACTAGGAATGTGCTTACTGAAATCAGTTAGGAGTGTCCAGTGGCATTGCATCTAAAAGGTTTTCTTGGTAACACAAAAGGATTACAAAAACACACAGGGTTACCCGGTGCACTAAGAAAAGAGGGGTTGATAAGGTTATCTGGTGGGACAGTGTGTGTGTATAAGTACGCTGTGCTAGTCAACTGGGTAATGTTCATTAGGGCACACTGTAGCAAAATGTTTTGCAATGAAAAGCAAAACCCTGGGCCTCCCGAGTGGCGCAGTGGTCTAAGGCACTGCATCGCAGTGCTAGCTGTGCCACTAGAGATCCTGGTTTGAGTCCAGTCTGTCAAAGCCAGCCGCGACCGGTAGACCAGCGCACTATTGGCCCAGCGTCGTCCGGGTTAGGGAAGGGTTTGGCTGGCAGGGATGTTCTTGTCCCATCGCGCACTAGCTACTCCTGTGGCGGGCCGGGTGCAATGCATGCTGACACAGTCGCCAGATGTACAGTGTCTCCGACACATTGGTGCGCCAGGTTAAGCAGGCACTGTGTCAAGAAGCAATGAGGCTTGGCTGGGTTGTGTTTTGGAGGATGCAGGGCTCTCAACCTTTGCCTCTCGAGTCCGTAGGAGTTGCAGCGATGGGACAAGAGGGGTCCAGCCAGCAGAGGGGGCTGGTCTGTAGTGTGCGTGTTATTGTGTGGTCCTAAAGCCTTTGTTGAAGAAGACGGTAGACATGTAAGGACTGCTCTGTCGTATCCTCTCCTGAAGATCTGGCTCCAGGCTGCTCACTGCCATAGAACTCATCTGTGGGAACAAGACAGAGGAGTGGCAAACACCAAGCACAGACCCACCAGTACTGAGGCGTTTAGGACTGGGAAGGTTTTCAGGTGTTTTCATTACCACAGGGGGCACAGCCATAGCTGGCACAGCCATGTCAATCGTGGACTCCACCGCCTGGATGATGCCTGACTTGGCAGCGGTGACTGACTCTCCTAACCAGTTCTCATTGGTCACTGGGATGCCGTAGTTCAGCTCTCTGCCTCATGAAGGGATGTTGATAAAGTTGACAGTAGAGGTCGACAGATTATGATTTTTCAACGCCGATACCGATTATTGGAGGACCAAAAAAGCCGATACCAATTAAAATCGGACAATTTTTTGTTATTTTTATTTTAACTTAATATAATACATCAATAAAATCAATTTAGCCTCAAGTAAATAATGAAACATGTTCAATTTGTTTAAATAATGCAAAAACAAAGTGTTGGAGAAGAAAGAAAAAGTGCAATATGTGCTATGTAAGAAAGCTAACGTTTCAGTTCCTTGCTCAGAACATGAGAACATATGAAAGCTGGTTCCTTTTAACATGAGTCATCAATATTCCCAGGTAAGAAGTTTTAGGTTGTAGTTATTATTGGACTATTTCCCTCTATACCATTTGTATTTCATTAACCTTTGACTATTGGATGTATAGCTTCTGTCCCTCTCCTCGCTCCTACCTGGGCTCAAACCAGCAACACAACAGCCACCATTGAAGCAGCATCACCCATAAAGAGCAAGGGGAACAACTACTAGAAGGCTCAGAGCGAGGGACGTTTGAAACGTTATTAGTGCGTGCTAACTAGCCAGCCATTTCACTTCGGTTACACCAGCCTCATCTCGGGAGTTGATAGGCTTGAAGTCATAAACAGCGCAATGCTTGACGCACAACGAAGAGTTGCTTGCAAAACGCACAAAAGTGCTGTTTGAATGAATGTTTACGCGCCTGCTTCTGCCTACCACCGCTCAGTCAGATACTTGTATGCTCAGTCAGATTATATGCAACGCAGGACACGCTAGATAATATCTAGTCATATCATCAACCATGTATAGTTAACTAGTGATTATGATTGATTGTTTTTTATAAGTTTAAATGATAGCTAGCAACTTACCTTGGCTTACTGCATTCGCGTAACAGGCAGTCTCCTTGTGGAGTGCAATGAGAGAGAGGCAGGTCGTTACTGCGTTGGACTAGTTAACTGTAAGGTTGCAAGATTGGATCCCCGAGCTGACAAGGTGAAAATCTGTCGTTCTGCCCCTGAACAAGGCAGTTAACCCACCGTTCCTAGGCCGTCATTGACAATAAGAATGTGTTCTTAACTGACTTTCCTAGTTAAATAAAAGGTATAAAAAAATAAAAAACGGCGCACAAAAATACAGATTTCCAATTGTTATGAAAACTTGAAATCGGCCCTAATTAAAATCGGCCATTCCGATTAATCCGTCGACCTCTAGTTGACAGCTGCTACAGCAAAGAAGGGGACGAACCGGCTCATGACAGATGGAAGGCGTTTGGCTAGAGACTCGAGTCCCAGGGCTGTGACTACAGCTCCTGTGCTTGCAGTGACGTACGCAGCAGCCAGCTGATTATTAGTGGGCAATATAACAAATCAATACGGCCTCATCATTTGAGCCATTTCCTCCTCATAACTAGAGCCAGTGCCTTTTGCATCGACCACGGGGTGGCCTGGTCACAGCCACGGTTCGTTCACAAGGATGAACACGGCAAGCTGGAGAAAATATCTTAACTATTCCTGTAGAGGGTTTTACAGGGAAGCCTTACCTGAAGAACAGTAAGAATTAAAACTACTATGTTGATGACTCAGTTCACACAAAGATGTGTGAACAGTTCACACAAAAACCTGGTGCAAAATTTTATTTTTTGTAAAAATGTGATCATCTTTACATGGTGCAGGATAGTAGCATGAGCTCCACCACCTCTGTCTCCCCTCCACACCATCGTTCCCATGACTCCCAGGTCTCATGGATCACTGGCCTTTAGACAAACTGCACTGATAAAGAGCAGACGCAATTACACTGTTCAGATTTATCTGTTTGACCTTGGTGTCATCGATGGAGCAGAGGCAGGGGCATGTCATCCTTCAACAGCGTCAGTGGGGTGGGATCAGACACCCATACACCTTAGGACTTGGTGCTCAAACCAGGGATAAGTGCTGGGCCGCTGGGTACCAGAGACCCAAACCAACCCCACTACACGGCCAGCTTGCCTGCACTCAGCTGCTGCCAGCTGGGATAACCTCTGACTGCAACTCTACGAGAGAGAGAGGCTCTCAGACTGCTGCAACTCTAATCCAATGTAGCAGTGACAATCCTCCAGGATTTCAGGAGACTGTCAGAGGTCTCAAAGGGCCCATGGCTGTCTGCACCCTCCCAGGGATGGGTGGGAGTGGAGACACAGAGGAGAGAGAAAGAGACCCGTGATAGTGTGCAGAGGGCGTTGTGTAGATACGTTGAAGACAGGGGGGACAAAGCGAGCGAGAGAGAGAGAGACATTCATTTGACCCACATAATAATCTCTCCACCCCAGTGAAAGTGAGGATGAGTTGTGAAAGCTGGTCTTAACCCTCTTGATGAAACATATAGTGGAGTTTTCTGCACCATTATGTGAAGTCATTTCCCCTCAATGTTCAGCAGAGCTAGTTTTACAGGTGGTCAAGAAGCAATACGAAGCCTGTCTTGTAGAAACATCAGTAACAACTGTCAGCAACAGATGGATGTCATCTAAGTTCAGCAAATGTTTCTTTGATAAATATCATTATAGATGTTGCGGGTGGATTGCATGTAGAGCAACACAGGATAATGAAAGCACTTATTTACAACGGCTTGCCAAATTTGTGCTTTTTCAAACTCGCAAAAGTATAGGCTTACAATTTTGTTGATTAAAGAATAAAAACACTAGCTTGTGATTTAACCTCTTAAAAATATTGCTTGCATTTACAAACAGCAGGGCTTGACAACTTTTTAAGCCACGTGTCCTTCAGACAAGTATGACAGATATTTTACTTGTACGAAAGTTTAAGAGAAAAATAAAATATGGTCTGTAACACTATTTTTACATCATTGTATGATGCAAGGAACCAATTTACAAAACAAATACATTATCATTACCATAGAGAATCGGACAAAAAATATATAGGCTAGGCTACACTCTGCCTATTGTCTTCTTTCTCAAAATATAACACTGCCCCTTTAAGGCTCTCCTGGAGGACAGTTGACCACCCTTAAGGCTTCTGCTTGCTTCAGTTTGACTGGCAGCTAGGTGAACCAAACACGTGTGCTGCATACAACCTTAAAAAGACCTTCACTTGAAAAACTAGAAAAAAAGCAGCAATACTGTTTGTCCAGCTTAGGCGCCATAGCCAGTATACACCTCCACAAAATAATCAGACTTAATCGAAGATACATTTTTACAGAGTAGATCTTAGCTTTGCAATTGTACATCTAAGATGTTTGGTGCAGTATTTCTCAAGTGAAAAATGTGCATGAAAATTAGTTGTCTATCGTTGACAAACACTTAATTGAAGAATCCCTACTGTTGACCAATCACAGACCAAGAGGCGTAGACTTCGGCATGCCTCAAGATTTTTGTGTGTGTGCATGAATAGCCAGAAAGAACCTTGCCGAAGCCCAAAACTAACACAAACATAATATATGCATGAACTGTTCCCGAACAGGAAGCATGCGGACCCCTTCAGTAGCCTCGAAAACATTGCAATTAAATAATTCCCTCATTCAATAAATCAGCCATCAAATGGCTAAGGTAGGCTACTCCAAAGCAAGGTATCTAACTAAGGCATGTTTATTCATAACCTTGAAAGGCTAAAATATTCAGGTTTCAGGGGAGATCTACTGACAGCATGCGAGTTTGTCAATTAGACCAACTACACTGCTCAAAAAAATAAAGAGAACACTTAAACAACACAATGTAACTCCAAGGTCAATCACACTTCTGTGAAATCAAACTGTCCACTTAGGAAGCAACACTGATTGACAATACATTTCACATGCTGTTGTGCAAATGGAATAGACAACAGGTGGAAATTATAGGCAATTAGCAAGACACCCCCAATAAAGGAGTTGTTCTGCAGGTGGGGACCACAGATCACTTCTCAGTTCCTATGCTTCCTGGCTGATGTTTTGGTCACGTTTGAATGCTGGCGGTGCTTTCACTCTAGTGATAGCATGAGACGGAGTCTACAACCCACACAAGTGGCTCAGGTAGTGCAGCTCATCCAGGATGGCACAATGCGAGGTTTGCTGTGTCTGTCAGCGTAGTGTCCAGAGCATGGAGGCGCTACCAGGAGACAGGCCAGTACATCAGGAGACGTGGAGGAGGCCGTAGGAGGGCAACAACCCAGCAGCAGGACTGCTACCTCCGCCTTTGTGCAAGGAGGAGCAGGAGGAGCACTGCCAGAGCCCTGCAAAATGACCTCCAGCAGGCCACAAATGTGCATGTGTCTGCTTAAACGGTCAGAAACAGACTCCATGGTATGAGGGCCCGACGTCCACAGGTGGGGGTTGTGCTTACAGCCCAACACCGTGCAGAACGTTTGGCATTTGCCAGAGAACACCAAGATTGGCAAATTCGCCACTGCGCCCTGTGCTCTTCACAGATGAAAGCAGGTTCACACTGAGCACATGTGACAGACGTGACAGAGTCTGGAGACGCTGTGGAGAACGTTCTGCTGCCTGCAACTTCCTCCAGCATAAGCGGTTTGGCGGTGGGTCAGTCATGGTGTGGGGTGGCATTTCTTTGGGGGGCCGCACAGCCCTCCATGTGCTCGCCAGAGGTAGCCTGACTGCCATTAGGTACCGAGATGAGATCCTCAGACCCCTTGTGAGACCATATGCTGGTGCGGTTGACCCTGGGTTCCTCCTAATGCAAGACAATGCTAGACCTCATGTGGCTGGAGTGTGTCAGCAGTTCCTGCAAGAGGAAGGCATTGATGCTATGGACTGGCCCGCCCGTTCCCCAGACCTGAATCCAATTGAGCACATCTGGGGTATCATGTCTCGCTCCATGCACCACAGACTGTCCAGGAGTTGGCGGATGCTTTAGTCCAGGTCTGGGAGAAGATCCCTCAGGAGACCATCCCCCACCTAATCAGGAGCATGCCCAGGCGTTGTAGGGAGGTCATACAGGCACGTGGAGGCCACACACACACACTACTGAGCCTCATTTTGACTTGTTTTAAGGACATTACATCAAAGTTGGATCAGCCTGTAGTGTGGTTTTCCACTTTAATTTTGAGTGTGACTCCAAATCCAGACCTCCATGGGTTGATAAATTTGATTTCCATTGATAATTTGTGTGATTTTGTTGTCAGCACATTCAACTATGTAAAGAAAAAAGTATTTAATAGGAATATTTCATTCATTCTAGGATGTGTTATTTTAGTGTTCCCTTTATTTTTTTGAGCACTGTATAATATTTTTTATGTTGTATGAATTACATGGCCAATGATGAAGAAGGAAATTCCAGCTCTCCCACGGTGTCAGATTGTATGCAGCATTGGTTTATTAACACACCCCGTTCATCAACTGCGCGGCGGCCATTTGTGGGAGTGCCGGTGAAATGTATTTTTAGGACATTGGACGTGACATCAAAACATGCTAATAGCTAAATAGTTACCTAGCCAGGCTAGTTGCTATCATTATTATAGGCTACCTGCGGCTGCAATTTCTCTCTCGCGCTCCTCGGGCCCACAAGCATGTGATTCACACATTACTTTTCATGACCGTACAAACCATGTTCGTGACCAAAAATTTGCTATAATTTGGGCAAATAACACAAACTAGCAAGGAATATCACCAAAATGTGCACACGAGGCTACACGGTTTGATCGTGGCCGTCAATCCAATTCCACTCCGATGAGCTCTGCAGAAATTGTGAGAACACTGCGCAAAACATTGCATCATCAATATTGTGATTTGTGGGTGATTGTTTTTACTTGTCAAGGAAAGGTTCTGAACAACTTCCTGATTATTCATGAAGTAAACAAGGCACTGGGAGACGGTGTGGGCTGAGAGGAGCAGTACTGAGTACCACTAGCTGTGCACTGGAGGTCCACGTGAGAGAGAAATGCTTGTTCTTGATCTAGCACCAAACTCTCCTCACAACAGCCTGACCTCGCAGAGGGCTCATGGTGCCATAGAGCACTGTGGGTAGCTGTGGCTGGGGCCGGCGCAGCACTGCGTTCCATCTCTGCCACGCTCTGTCTAGGTTGCTCTGACATCATTAGCGCTCCATGAAACATTCATCCAAGGGCAGAGAAACTGGTTCCTGTGTACCACGGAACAGCCAAGGCTATGAAAAACACAACGTGTACACACACAGTGGCGTCCATGACTTACCAAACAGGGCCGTGTTTCACAGTGATAGAGGAGGTTTTTATAACCAATAGAGGTGCAGTTAGACTAAGGGTAGCAGCTGACTGTTAAATGATTCAGCGCCTGACTGAGCGTCTGACAGTCATACGGCTGGCCTCTCTCTGTATCCAGCACAGCCTCAGGCCCACAGTCAGCGGGACTGACTTTCACACTCCCTTATCTCCTGTCCAAACCCCCAAAAACAGACTGGGGAACTGGATAAAGGAAAGACTCCAACTAACCAGGCATGAGATAATGCATTATCACAAACAGGTATAGGCCCAAAGACAAACACACACAAATGAGAACCCACACCTACAAAACACTACAAGCTATATATGCAGCAGCAGAATCGTCCATCCTTCTGGCCAATCCAGTCATGGTAGGGAGTTCACTGCAAGGCCAAACTCACCTTAGAGAGATTACAGTGGCAGGGTTCATGTTAGTTGACCTGTGGCATGCAACTTCACTGTGGCTTAACATGTTAACCCCAGTCTGGGGTAGATAGATGAGCAGGACAATCACACTGAACACACACTCACTCACACAAACAAACGGGCACCCTGGCTGAATGGTGGCCTGGAATAACTCATGTAGGGGGTTCACCTCAACCAGACCACTGGTGTGTTGACTGTTTGCGAGGTGACGTAAAGGTGTAGGCCTCTCTCTGAACCATGCTGTCCTGTCCCCTTACTAAAAGGAATGCTCTACTGTAGCAGTTGTTTGCTTCAGTTAGCTAGGAACCTTTACTGGATCCCATGTGTCCTAGTGAGGTGAAATCTCTTCTAAGAGAAAAGCAGGTGCCCACTAATTCCCTTAGTCTCTCCCCTGGCACTGAACCCTTTTAGTATTCTGTACTGTACCCTGGCACTGAACCCTATTAGTATTCTGTACTGTTCTGTACCCTGGCACTGAACCCTTTCAGTATTCTGTACTGTACCCTGGCACTGAACGCTTTTAGTATTCTGTACTGTACCCTGGCACTGAACCCTTTTAGTATTCTGTACTGTTCTGTACCCTGGCATTGAACCCTTTCAGTATTCTGTACTGTTCTGTACCCTGGCATTGAACCCTTTCAGTATTCTGTACTGTACCCTGGCACTGAACCCTTTTAGTATTCTGTACTGTACCCTGGCACTGAACCCTTTCAGTATTCTGTACTGTTCTGTACCCTGGCATGTGATCCTACACTGTACAAAGCCTCAGGATTGCCCTATCGGGTACCTTGATCTAGCTGCTCATAGTGTTGGAGTGGGAGGAGGGGAGTGGTAGTGATGTGAGTGTGGGCAAACAAAAGGGCTTTTCTGTGCCTCCTAATCACCAGACACCACTGCCTTGGCTGTGGCGGAGGCGTGGAGTAAGACTGCATGCTCATCACAATACAAAGGTCACACAGGGAGGAGGAAACAGTCAGCAGTTCAGTCTTCACTTACAGAAGTCAATATCAGCTGGGCAGTCTGATTCTTAACCCTTCTACTCGAGTCTGCACTCGTTCACACTGGATGTAAAAAAGAAAGACTGGTGTAAGTCAATTTAAGTAACTCCCTCCAGCTCATGCTAGACAGAGAGAGAAAGTGCACACAAAAAAATTGGGGGTCGGGTTCGGAGGCGGAATGCCGCCCTTGGTGTGCTAGCTCAGACGTTACCCTCATCACATGTTCTCAGTCATAAGGGCGGTGCTCAGCGGCTGGAATGGAGATCTGAAAAGCCCTCAGAACTATCCAACCCAAACATTCAATCATTCCACGACCATTATTGGACTGTTGGCAATTCAGGAGAATGTTAGATGGGCTGCCCAAACAGGGTGAATGAATGAAGACATGTACTGTTGTGCACCATCCTCTCAATAATTTTTCTTCACAACAGATACATCAGGTGGTTTAACAGGCCAGGTGACTATCACACTACACTCCAGGGTGAACATCACACCAGAGAGCAAAGGGCTTGCAGAAAAGACATGGCTGAGGAAAACGTTCACATGAAGTTAACGTTAGCTGTGACTGCCGCCCACACAAGCAGCTCCTGCTGTTTCCAAGGGGCTAATGATGTCATGCTGCAGAGTGTAAGCAGTACAGGAGGGGGTATTCTGATCAGTCCCCCACACAAAACCTTCAGAAGACAGTGGTGAAGAAAGGAGCAAAGGAGGAGTGTTGAAAATGACAGGGCTCCTGGGATAGATTATTTTTAGGTCTCACAACACCCTTCACACACACAGCAGGCCACGGCGAAGGAGAGAGAGAATGAGAGAGAGGGGGAAACACCTTTTCTAATAGCTTGGACAGTGACGCAACCACGCACAATAAGAAAGAATGTGTGTGTTTCAATGTGCAAGTGTATGTATGTATGTATGTATGTATGTATGTATGTATGTATGTATGTATGTATGTATGTACAGTTGAAGTCGGAAGTTTACATACACTTAGGTTGGAGTCAATAAAACTTGTTTTTCACACACTCCACAAATTTCTTGTTAACAAACTATAGTTTTGGCAAGTCGGTTAGGACATCTACTTTGTGCATGACACAAGTAATTTTTCCAACAATTGTTTACAGACAGATTATTTCACTGTATCACAATTCCAGTGGGTCAGAGGTTTACATGCACTAAATTGACTGTGCCTTTAAACAGCTTGGAAAATTCCAGAAAATGATGTCATGGCTTTAGAAGCTTCTGATAGGCTAAATGACATCATTTGAGTCAATTGGAGGTGTACCTGTGGTTGTATTTCAAGGCCTACCTTCAAACTCAGCGCCTCTTTGCTTGACATAATGGGAAAATCAAAAGAAATCAGACAAGACCTCAGAAATAAAATTGGAGACCTCCACAAGTCTGGTTCATCCTTGGGAGCAATTTCCAAACGCCTGAAGGTACCACGTTCATCTGTACAAACAATAGTACGCAAGTATAAACATCATGGGACCACGCAGCCGTTATACCGATCAGGAAGGAGATGCGGTCGGTCTCCTAGAGATGAACGTACTTTGATGCGAAAAGTGCAAATCAATCCCAGAACAACAGCAAAGGTTATTGTGAAGATGCTGGAGGAAACAGGTACAAAAGTATCTATATCCACAGTAAAACGAGTCCTATAAAACGAGTCCTACCTGAAAAGCCGCTCAGCAAGGAAGAAGACACTGCTCCAAAACCGCCATAAAATATGGAGGAAAAAGGGGGAGGCTTGCAAGCCGAAGAACACCATCACAACCGTGAAACACAGGGATGGCAGCATCATGTTGTAGGGGTGCTTTGCTGCAGGAGGGACTGGTGCACTTCACAAAAATTGATGGCATCACGAGGGAGGAAAATTATGTGGCTATATTGAAGCAATATCTCAAGACATCAGTCAGGAAGTTAAAGCTTGGTCGCAAATGGGTCTTCCAAATGGACAATGACCCCAAGCATACTTCCAAAGTTGTGGCAAAATGGCTTAAGGACAACAAAGTCAAGCTAATGGAGTGGCCATCACAAAGCCCTGACCTCAATCCTATAGAACATTTGTGGGCAGAACTGAAAAAGCATTTGTGAGGAAGGAGGCCTACAAACCTGACTCAGTTACACCAGCTTGGTCAAGAGGAATGGGCCAAAATTCACCCAACTTATTGTGGGAAGCTTGTGGAAGGCTAACCAAAACGTTTGACCCAAGTTAAACAATTTAAAAGGCAATGCTACCAAATACTAATTGAGTGTATGTAATCTTCTGACCCACTAGGAATGTGATGAAAGAAATAAAAGCTGAAATAAATCATTCTCTCTACTATTGTTCTGACATTTCACATTCTTAAAACAAAAGAGGTGATCCTAACTGACCTAATACAGGGGATTTTTACTTGGATTAAATGTCAGGAATTGTGAAAAACTGAGTTGAAATGTATTTGGCTAAGGTGTATGTAAACTTCCGACTTCAACTGTATGTATCTATGCATGTATGTACGAATGTACGCATTAACGAATGAATGTACGAACGAATGAATGTACGAACAAGTGCGTGTGTCCCAGTTTGAAAGTGTTGGTTGATGAGCTCGTTCGAGGCACAGCGAACCGGGGGAGGTGTACAAGACGTGCCATCTCCAGAAAAGCTGCATTTTCCCCTTCAGTCCAGGCACTGAATAATTATGGGCTCTGTTCTACACAGAGAAGAGGCAGTGTTTTATGACTGCTTAACTGACACACTAGCACATTCAACCCATCTGGTGTAGTTACTGACAGACAATGTGAACACCTGCAGGACTATCTCCAGAACAAGCAGTGAATGAAACGGTCCTCTGAAACAGACAAGCAGGAAGTGACCACTGCAGCCTGTTCTCACCATCCCTGGGAGACCACAACACTGCTATCTGGAAATACAGATAGCAGGAACTCTATGCTGTGTTATCACCAAAGTAAATGTTTCCAAAACATAAAATGGTGCCATTATGAAAGAGATGAACTAGGGTCTACTTGAACAAAATAGGACTGATGTGATTTAAGCCGGGGATGAGTTAAAACTGACATGAATATCATAATGACGGGAAAGTGACATGCACATTGTACAGACACAAAACCTTCCCAGTGACAAGAGTCCTCTGCCCAGTAGCTTTGGGATTAGAAGGTAGGTAAACACTATAGCAGAGATAGGTCTAGCTGTATTGCAGCTACCAAAGGAACCTCTGCACTGCCAGTCTGCACTGCCAGTCTGCACTGCCAGTCTGCACTGCTGCTGTTGTCTGTTACACAAGAGGACGATACCCTCTTCCCTCCACTGGGAGTGAATCCAAACGTCAAGGTCAGGACTCAGTACCGCTCCCGTGGCAAAGAGGAGAGAGAGAGGAGAGAGAACAGAGCTGGCGGAATAAAACACAGTCCTGTACTGACGGTTTGTGAACTGTCAGAGGAGGACAGAGAGGATTTTGCCCTGTTGGGAGGGTGAGGGTCATCTTAGTTAAGAGACAGGTGGTAACATGGACTGCTAGTCCCCAAATCGGTAAGACTTTATCCACCATCTGAAATAGAAACAGTAGATTATGTGTGGGGGAAGGGAGGGAGCGAGCTCCTGGCCATCATTCCTCAAACAAAGCATTCTGGATTAACCAAAATCCAGACAGCAGCACTTCTCTTAGATGCATGTACATCTTTTCTCTCTCTTCACATTAACCTCTAGGTTTCTGTTTGGCTTGGTGACCATATCAGTCAAGGTCAGAGATAGCTGGAGACTACAATCAGCTGGATTTAATAACCACAAACCCATCCCACATACAGACAGGCACAGAGTCAGCCTAGGACAGAATACTAAACATTTGGTAGGAATAGGTGGGTGCCTGTGAGAAGAAGTAGCTTGCTGCAGGCTGATATAACAACACTTTAGGCCTGGTTACCAGTGAACACCCTCTGCCTTCCAGTAGGCTATCCCTGTATCACGCTGGTGCACAATGCCAAGCCAGACTACCACACCGCTCTCTCAGAGTCCCAGCCAGTGTGGGAAAGACAATGTTGGCTCACAAGAGTCCAGGGCTCAGAATTGCTCCTGATCCCATGTTAAGATACCCCTGTAATCCAAAACCCCACACAGACTTCATTGGGAGATTCCTCCCTTGATAAAAAAGAAGAAGCTTTTGTTCATGCAGGAAAACACGTCACAGGTCAGTTATTTACTACGAGCGTCGACAGGTTTGTTGAGTTGGGCGTGACGCTCGACTTGCCTGGAAAGCAGAAGCCAGATCTGTTAGTATTCTATCCAACTCCTCTGACTGACATTGTCACATCAGTCAATAATTGGTAAATGAATGGCATGACAACAATAAATCAGATGAGTTGGCTAAAGCACTACAGATTTGGCAAGCAGGCTAACGCTAGATCTCTTATGAACTTTAAAATGTACACTAGACTAAAGAGTGTGACGTACCTTCCATGTGCGTGGAAGTCAAGCTGTAGGACCTTGTCCTCATGGGAGATGGCCCTCTTGGCTCTCTGGTGGTTGCTGTGCAGGGCCTCGGTGTCGTAGGACAGGCCCTCATAGTGGTGGATGTACTTGTTCAGAGGGTTTCCATACTGACCTGCAGGAACAGAGGTGAAAACAGACTTTTAATGGCCAATTAAAAAGTCAAAACAACTCATTCCTCACCGGCAGGTTGGCATGGGGTGCAGTGACAAAACTTCAGAACAGCACTACTTCAAAACGTAGCTAGTCTATTAGGAATTATTTTTAACCCGAGACCATGACACATAATCCCTCATTATGAAAGCTTTAGCCTTGACTAGATTCACAAGTATCTTATGAATAATACAACAGCAGGCTGTGTGTATTTCTCTCATTCTCACCATTGATTTAGACTTACTGTGTGTGTGTGTGTGTGTGTGTGTGTGTGTGTGTGTGTGTGTGTGTGTATGTGTGTTTTCCATTTCATCCTTCCTTGGATAAAGATGTTACTTCCTCAAGCACTGTTTTTGGGACTAAGAATAGCTTCACTTTTGAAGGACACCTGCACCCACAAGATACTATAATACTATAGAGGCCCAATGGTATATATTTGCTTCATTCACTTCTCCCATTCCAACATAAGAGATGTAGTGTTGAAATGCTGGGGAGAAAAAGAAAAGAAAAACATTCCACAAGTTGAGTAGATGATAAGCAAAAGACTGCAGTGTGCTGCAAAATATATCCCCATTCTCCTTCCCATCATAGGGACCTAGAGTGATTCCCATCATAGGGACCTAGAGTGATTCCCATCAAGAGCAGCTAGCTAGACACCCTTTAGTCTGCCTCCTGCTGACTCAGACCACTTTATTATCTGACAAACACCATTCTCATCATTTCCAGCTCCTAGCAGGGGTTCCAGGCATCTCTACACTGATGTGATCCAATCCCCAGCCCCAGTCTCATCTTCCCTCCCCCTGCTCCCAGAAACACATTACAGCAGATAAACTCCGCCAACACAGACAAATTGCCATTTGTCAAACTTCAGAGAGATTTTTTGTTTCCCTTCCAATTCCGGAGGTTTATTAAAAAAAATAAAAAAAATGTAATCACCAGAGCACTTTAAAATTTGATGTACTGTGAAAAAGGTTCAAAAACATTACATAGTCTCATTCATGTTGGCTTTACACAACACCAACTCCATCATCAAGTTTGCTGACGACACCACGGTTGTAGGCCTGATAAACAACAACGATGAGTCAGCCTATAGGGAGGAGGTAAGTGACCTAGCATTGTGGTGTCATGACAACAACCTCTCCCTCCACATCAGCAAAACAAAAGACCTGATTGTTAACTTCAGGAAGCAGAGGAGGGAACATACCCCAATCCAAATCAACGGGACTGCAGTAGAGAGACAGGATTTTTATGTTCCTTGGCTTCCACATCACTGAGGACTTGTCACGGACCAACACCACCACCACCATTCATGTCAAGAGGGCATAACAGAGTCTCTGCTTCCTAAGGGGCTGAAGAAATTTGGCATGCTGCCTTGGGTCATCTCCAAATACTACCGCTGCACCATTGAGAGCATCCGGACCGTTTGCATCACGGCCTGGTACACAAATTGCTCCGTCCACAAGGCCCTCCAGCGGGTGGTGAAGATGGACCAGCACGTCACTGGGACTATGCTCCAGGACATCTACATAAACAACGTGCCTGAGTAAGACATGCAGCATCATTAAGGACCCCACACACCTCAGCCACGAGCTGCTCTCTCCCTTATCACCGGGCAGACAGTATCAGAGCATGAGGTCTGATAGAAACTGTCCTTGAGACTGTTGGTATCTACAAGCCATCAGACTGCTCAGCACTTGAACTGGACTGACCACCTGCCCCAATTCTCCACAGAACAAAAGCAGAAAAATACTAAGCGCACACTTCCAACTACTAAACACGTTCAAGTGGAGCAGTGATTTGAAAGAGGAAGAACATTTCAGCGAGACAACTCAAAAGGGGAAATCCATTAAACACAAAGATAATGGAATTCATTGCCCTTGACAATCAACCGTCCTCTGTCGTCTTTCACCGATTGTACCAGGGCTCAAGGTGCTCGACCACACTATCAAGTAGACGGTATTCTTCAGGTGTTTCCCTACCGGAGTTACACAGTATTGTTAAAACGCACATCCATGAGCTACTTGCTATGGGCGTCACTGCCATTTGCTTCACAACTGACATTTGGACCAGCGATGTCAGCCTCATGAGCCTGACAGCACATGCTCAAGAATGTTCTCAAATGGCATCAGCGGTAGGACAACCAGCACGTTTGAAACATGAACACACTAGCTAGCTCCATTCGAACAACTGACTGGATAAATAAGCTCATCAACTGCGTCTGCAGCAGACGTGATACCCCTCTGTCATGGCATTGAAACTCCTGCTCAACAAAACTGCCAACACAGACCGTGGGGTTAAAACTTACAAAAGTACTCGAGGCTGTGAACAAGCAATTCAGTGGCATTCTCTCTGAGCCTCTTTACGGTGTCGCCACCATGCTCGATGCTAGGCATAAGGACTGCAACTTCCATGCAGACAAGAAACAGGGTTTACGTGAAATGTTACATACACAGCTGGACAAGATGGAAACGGACACAGTGACAGTGCGCACCGAGCAAGAGAGGCCACGGACAGACAGAGCTGGTTGAGAATGAAACTACTGAACAACAAAAACAGCACAGCAAGTAAGTGAAAGAAATAGGTTTTGATGATGTTTTACTGGTAATGGGGATATATGTAAATGCAAACAAAATCATTTTTATACAGTGCCAAAGACACGGCCGGCTACCAAGAACTGTGGGCTCTCCTTCTCCGTGGCCGATGTGAGTAAGACATTTAAAACGTGTTAACCCTCGCAGGGCCCCGGCCCAGATGGCATCCCTAGCCGCGTCCTCAGAGCATGCACAGACCAGATAGGGACATATTCAATATCTCCCTATCCCAGTCTGCTGTCCCCACATGCTTCAAGATGACCACCATTGTTCCTGTAACCAAGAAGGCAAAGGTAACTGAACTAAATGACTATTGCCCCATAGCACTCACTTCTGTCACAAGTGCTTTGAGAGACTAGTCAAGGATCATATCACCTCCACCTTACCTGTCACCCTAGACCCACTTCAATGTGCATACCGCCCCAATAGGTCAGATGATGCAATCGCCATCACACTGCCCTATCCCATCTGGACAAGAGGAATACTTATGGAAGAATGCCGTTCATTGACTACAGCGCAGCATTCAACACCATAATACCCTCCAAACTCATCATTAAAGCTTGAGGCCCTGGGTCTCAACCCCGCCCTGTGCAATTGGGTCCTGGACTTCCTGTCGGGCCACCCCCAGGTGGTGAAGGTAGGAAAAATCTCCACATCACTGTTCCTCAACACTGGGTCCCCACAAGGGTGCGTGCTTAGCCCCCTCCTGTACTCCCTGTTCACCCATGACTGAGTGGCCATGCACGTCTCCAACTCAATCATTAAGTTAGCAGACGACACAACAGTAGAGGGCTTGATTACCAACAACAACAAGACAGCCTATAGGGAGGTGGTGAGGGCACTCGGTGTGTGGTGTCAGGAAAACAACCCATCACTCAACATCAACAAAACAAAGGAGATGATCGTGGACTTCAGGAAACAGCACAGTGAGCACCCCCCTATCCACATCGAAGGGACAGCAGTGGAGAAGCGGGAACGTTTTAAGTTCCTGGGCGTACACGTCACGGACAAACTGAAATGGTCCACCCACACAGACAGTATGGTGAAGGCGGCGCAACAACGCCTCTTCAACCTCAGGAGGCTGAAGAACTTTGGCTTGTCACCCAAAACCCAAACTTTTACAGATGCACAATTGAGAGCATCCTGTCGGGCTGTACCACCACCTGGTGCGGCAACTACACTGCCCACAACAGCAGGGCTCTTCAGAGGGTGGTGAGGTCTACACAACACATCACCAGGGGCAAACTACCTGCCCTCCAGGACACTCTACAGCACCCGATGTCACAGGAAGGCCAAAGATTGTCAAGGACAACAACCACCCGAGCCACTGCCTGTTCACCCCACTACCATCCAGAAAACAAGGTCAGTGCAGGTGCATCAAAGCTGGGACCGAGAAGCTGTTAAGTCTCCATCTCAAGGCCATCAGACTGTTAAACAGCCATCACTAACACAGATGCTGCTGCCTACATACAGACTTGAAATCATTGGCCACTTTAATAAATGGATCACTAGTCACTAATGTTTACATATCTTGCATTACTCATTTCATATGTATATACTGTATTTTATACCATCTATTGCATCTTGCCTATGCTGCTAAGTCATTGCTCATCCATATATGTATATGTATATATTCTTATTCCATTCCTTCACTTAGATGTGTGTATTAGGCAATTGTTAGATTACTTGTTAGATATTACTGCACTGTCAGAACTGGATGCACAAACATTTCGCTACACTCACAACATCTGCTAACCATGTGTACGTGACCAATCCATTTGATTTGACATTCTTATCAATTCATTTTCACCAATCATCAGTCATTTGTGTAATTGCAGTACATGTTGAGTGGTCTTCTCTATAAGCATGCTGAAAGTCTGTCACGGCTTACATACTCTTCAATAAAGCTGAGGAGTAGCACCATTATGTAACCAACTGCTATCAAAACCTGGTCATTAGTACACCATGCTCCAGAGTACGGCTGACCCAATTTAGTCGACCGCTGGAATAAAGGCTTAAAAGAATATATACAAAATTGACTATGGTACGCTTATCATTTAATTAGTGTTTACATTGTTCCAAACAGTCAGAAAGCTATAGTCATCTAACAGCACCTGTTTGGCACACATAATATGCATGCAGGGCTTGCTCCTTACCTTCTGTTTCTTTATTTGCAGTATTTTCCACAACTAATCAAATGTATTCCACTCATCCAACTTCCCCTTTACGTCCTGAGCAACCAGTAAACATGGCACCATTTCAAGTTTTAGACACATTTTATTTTTTTAAGTCAGGGACAGCCCTACTCCAGAGTAAACCCAGAGTCAACCATACCACTAGAACAAAAAGCTATCTTCCACTCTGAGGTAAGGGAGTTTACTTTCTAGATTGCCTTCCCTTATGAGCAACCTTGACAAATACTTTGTGCACACCAACAGTTGTACTACCTATGTGTATGTTTAGCCTATAGGCATATAGCCTAGATCAGAAGCTAGAGATTTCCCATTCCTTTGAATTCTCCTTAGTGATTGTGGTTGAAATGAAGGAGTTTTTCTCATTCACAGTTTGAGCAAAGCAATCCTGCACAGAGAAAAGAAAGGAGAAATCACTAAAAACTTTGTAGTCATCAGCAGCGTTAGAAGGAGTTTTCTCCCAGAGGCAGCAGCGGCACAGCCCCTGCCTCCACCTGCTCGGCTGTGATAAAACTCTCCACTTATCTAGTTCTGGCTAGAGGATAAATGCTGCTCGTTAAGCGAGGGACACTGACATGCATTGCGATTCCACACGAGGCTACCCCTCTCTCCTGGGGGTCTGTCACTGTGCTGTTACTTTTTCAGGAGAGTGAGGGGACATTAATGTAGAAACAGGAGGCTTTTAAAAGAGCTTTTAGATGCAACGGTCACACTTTTAGCAATCAGCACGGGATGGAAGCAGCCATCACTTATTCATTCAGTTCTTTTTCAGGTTCAAATTAAAGCTAGCCCCATAGGAACAGCACACTGGCTCCTGCTCATATGTAGCTCAGCTGTTGGCTGACTGATGCTATGCTGGCTGGTTGCAGTGTTAGAGCCTTATTGAGACTGTCTACTATACTGGCTGATGCTAGCTGAGAATATTCCTCTGCCCAGACAGCTTGGCAACACTGGGCAAAAGTTCAAACTGCTCCTCTCACTAGTCAGTCCGGACAGTAGGGCTAGACTGTGTGTCCAGTCTGGTGTCTCCAGAGCTTCCCATTGGTGGGAACATGATCCCACTTCATTCACACTGAGGGGCTCCTTAGGTGGAAAATACAGCCTCTTCCCTGACAGCTGTGTACTAGAGTTGAGAACGTTTAAACATTTGAATTTGAAAGGGCTCAAGAAATACTGAGTGAGAAAAAAAAGAATATTCACATCTGCTAGACTAGAACACAAAAACACTTTAAGCATACAGCACAACAGTGTGGCAAAGGAACAATGCTTTTCTATGAAGGGAGTGTTGACAGCAGACCATTTCATCTGGGAAGAATAATCCTTTTTCCACATTCGATTTTCCTCCTACCTCCAGAATGCACTAGAAGAGGATCTGAGGAGATTAGATGAATATACAGCTGAAAGCAAAACAGCAAAAAGATGATTCTTTAAAAGGAGGGATGTTGCCACTTGTGAAAAACAAATGCCTTTTGTGAAAGAGAAATGCCTAACATTAAAACAAGAGAATGTCAAGACAGTGCCTAAAAAATTTAAATGAGCACATCTACCCAGTCTCCAAGCTCTCCGCTGATGAAGCCCTCAGTTTGCAGGAAGTCAAGAGTACGGCTAAGTGGACAGAACTGTGGAGGCAAAGCATAATCCTGAGAGGAGAGCTCAGCTGCATGAAGACCGGCTCATATTTAGACATAGGCCATCAATTTCATTAAAGCGCTGTGACACAGATGCTAAAGAGCACTCTCTGACAGTGTGCCTCCACACAACTCTGGGTAATGAAGACGGAGCACGGCCAGGGAGGGACTGGCTCTTACAGCGACACCAGAGCAGCGGCTCAATTCTCTACCACGCTAAACAGGTTTACACACAAGCTGGAGCGCGAGACACTGCCGCACAGAACAGCTCATCCGCCAAGATTTATCATTAGTCCACTCCTAGTCAACAAAGGCTTTAAAGAACGGTCAGATGCGAACAGTCGAACACACCTGAGGATAAGAGCCAAATGAGTTGCTGTTTTAGCAGTCCACCTGCTAGCTGGTTGTAGACTGGTTAGCTGGCAACGTCATGCAAACAATGGGCGCGCTTCAATGGGGCAGAAGGCCATGTTGTTGTTTTTCTGGACGGCCAGATAGCTAGCAAAAATGACAAGAAGCTGCCGAGTGGGAATCATAGGTTGCTCTTTCAAGCTAGTTTTATCTTGATACCATGTCTTGTTTTGAGGTGTGTTTTTACTGATGTCACGTCTATGCTAATATAGCTCAAATTTGCTAGCTAACCAACAACTGTAACAATGTATTTGAGAAACAATCTCATTGTGCAAATGTATTTGTTTTAATTTATGTTTTAAAAAAATGGTATTAGCTTACTGTACGTGTTAAAATAATTTTAGTCTGTGTCTTTTAACGGACACAGACTAAATGTATTTTAACACATACAGTAAGCTAATACCATTTTTGTACCAGCCTCTCTGTATATCCCCAGTGCTTTCCTTGCTTCCTGTTTTTTCCTTGGAGACTAAATATAGTTTATATGCTGTTAACAATCTAAGCCAACCCTGTCGGTCTTTCCCCACAGTTGCCCAAGCGTCGGTTGTGTTGCTAAACAACCAACCCGTCTATAACGTCATGAGCAGGGAGACTATATCGCCATACAAAAAAACAAGTTCAAAAGATACTACTACCTGAGACGCTAGTTTAAAAACACCATTACAAATGTATGGTCATCAGCGAATGCTGTGTTTGATATGAAGGGGACACTCCGTGCTTACCTAAAGAGAGGAGCTCATACAGTGCTGCTGGGGTAATGGTCTCACAGTAAAACACAGCAATTGTATTGTCCTGGTGGCCCTAGTGTGTGGGAGTAAAAACTCTTCAACAAGCAGGGGCCACACCCGGCCTGCCATGACATGTTCATGAATGAGTCAGGGAGAAAATATTCAGAGATTTACACTAGCTTTTCTTAGCCCTCCCCAAGAAATAGACTAATGACAGTAGCAGTCTAGTGTGGCACACAGACAGAAACACATGAGCTGGTGGGCTTTTTAATGTGAGAATAAGGGAAGAAGATTAATCAATCAGGAAACAGAGGGGCCTTGTATGAAAACAAAATAGAGCACGCTCAGATTGCCTCCATCAACCCCCATACATGGGCATGACATCGCCTATGCATTGTCCCATACAGCCTATTAACATGCAACACCAGTGGAATAAAGCAGAGTAGACAAGAGAGAAATGCAATTATTTGACTAAAAAGACAGCTCATTGTATATGGCTCAATTTGGCAAGGGCTGGTGTTTGAGAAGTGATACACAAAATATTGACACACTATTATGCAAAACAGCCTTTAGTTGAATTGAAATGTTTGGTTAAAAGAACAAGGTTCGTTCTCGTTTGAATATTTGTTCTGAGTAATTGCTAGGGCCGGCATGATACCAGTATGGTGATACTTGTTAGTACCATGGCAAGTAAACAAAAACATGAGGATTGAACTTCTTTAGGATAACAGCCCTAAATGTTGGAAACAAACATCATTAGGTTATCATCCAGAGTCACATTTATTTAATTTCCAAACTGTAGCACACAACTTAAATACAACAGATTGTTAAAAGACCAAAGAGGTTTGTCTGCTTCGTGTGTTTTCATTTTTGTCATGGGAAAAATATTGGTATCACAGCCCTAGTAATTGCAACACTGAAAGTTTCTAAGAACCGAAGTTGCAACAAAGTAGATTTAGTCACAGTTTAACAAAACCCAGATATCTTAAACTTCATGACAATGGGATGTATTTTTCCCTCTATTGGTACAATGTACAGTTTCAGGGGATATGCCTTTCAGTGAAGGAAATATTTAGAATGTTATGTACTAACCCAGCCTACAGCAGCCAAAGCTGACCACGACAAACTGAATCGACGGGTAAAGGTCAACTCGAAGGCTGTTGGTTGGAGATGGAGTATGGCAGGCACACCACGGTCCCTTCAGTTGTCAGACCACATACGACTCCAGTGGATTCATGGATTTTTTCATTGAGAAAACCCATTGGAGGAATGTACAACTGTTGTTTCCATGGCACAGCCTTGCCTCGTATTTTCCTTTCCCTATCACACCACATCTGTGTGCAGGGTCACTGTCCAGAGGAAGGGAGGGGCATGTGAGGACTGTGACCCCAGTGCTCTATATGGCAGCATAAGGAAGTGTTTTCATTACATTAAAAACTTCTTTTTTTTTTAAGAGATAACTAGCAAGTCAATCATTAACATAATTTCCTCCCTTATCTAGCCACAAAACGTTCATGTAAAACACTCTGGAATATTCAAATCGAGATGTTTTTTTTATTTGTTATTTTTACCTTTATTTAACTAGGCAAGTCAGTTAAGAACAAATTCTTATTTACAAAGACGGCCTATGAACAGGGGGTTAACTGCCTTGTTCAGGGGCAGAACGACAGATTTTTACCTTGTCAGCTCAGAGATTTGATCTAGCAACCTTTCGGTTACTGGCCCAACGCTTTAACCACTAGCTTACCTGCTGCCCCAAACAATATAGGCCTATGCCTAGCGGATACAAGAATGTTGTTTGCCTAGTCAATCCATTTGAAGTGTTGCAAGTAGTCACTGACTTTGAATTAGTTGGCAGGGTAAAGGACTAACACTAATTTGCAAGAGAAAATGTTGGCTACTCCTTATTTGTATCCTGCTGGAATGCACCTGCTAGTCCAAATTGCCAGAGCTGTCAATGACAAGTAGTGCCTGTGGGCTTCATACTGTAGGCTTAGTCAATAGTATTTCAGTGAAGTCTTCATCCTCACTCACGGAGGTGCCAAGTTTGACAGGCCAGATAGAACCCATTGACAGGAACAGAGGAAGTGGAAACAGCTTGGGTCATGATGAGTCACCCTCCACGTACATTAGCATGCTGGGTAAAGGCAGGTTGTTTGACAGGCCAGAGAGCTCAGGGCTCCACCACTTGTTATCCTGGCTGCTATTGCACCATACCACAACACTGAGTGATGGGTAAACCACTAGTCTACATCCCTGACAAGACATCCAGCCATTGACTACTGAGGGATGCAAATAACATGGCATTGGTGGGTACTGTTGTGGTGTGGACCAATGCCATGTCCACTGTCCAGTGGCCCCTGTGGCTAGCTGCAGCCTTTAACCGCTGAGAAGCTACTAATCCGATGGGTAGTGGTGACAGTAGATGTTTTTGGACAAAGACACTTTTGGGTCTGGGAGCCGCAGTGCTGTATGGGCAATTGTCAAGGCAGCGGTCTGAAATACAAAAGCATAATGTAGCTAGTAGGGCTGGGAATTGCCAGGGACCACACAATTTTATTTATTTATTTTACCTTTATTTAACTAGGCAAGTCAGTTAAGAACATTAAGAACAAATTATTATTTACAATGACGGCCTAGGAACAGTGGGTTAACTGCCTGTTCAGGGGCAGAACGACAGACTTGTACCTTGTCAGCTCGGGGATTTGAACTTGCAACCTTCTGGTTACTAGCCCAACGCTCTAACCACTAGGCTACCCTGCCGCCACAATATGATATTAGCGCGATACTTTGGTGCCGATACGATATGGATTGCGATTTCATGTTCCAAACATATTTCTCACGTTATGTCTGCTTCAGATAGACAGAACACGAGAAAATTAGTTTTGATCAGTCGGGGAAATAAAAAAGTGCTGAAAACATGTTGGCTCACCATTTTTTATTTTAAAGATGGGATGGAAAATACCTGAGTTTTGGCGCAGGGACAGCTGGCTGTCTCTAGCGAACGCTGCCCGCAGGAGAAAAACAAAGCACAATTGTAACTATGTATTTTTCCCTCATCATTAGTAGCTAGGTACAATGTTGCTCCTCATTCCATGCATGCTTAGAAGAAGTTCCTCTGAACTACTGTACAGGGTGTGGGGTCCATTGCTCATGTAATGCTAAAATAATTATGAAGCAGATATTATGTATGGCTCACGCAGCACAATGTCTGCACATAGAACTAGGTTAGCCTACTGTGGAAAGTCACGGCCAAAGGAGATTGTGATGCGAAGGCATGTTTCTATGTGCTGAGGGCTTAGCACAAAATTATAACTAGACTAGGCCCACACACAAAAACATTGCGGTTTTGAGTAGATTTCTTCATTCTAGTCTTACTGCTCAACATCCACTTGAATATGATGCAGAGAGCAAAGAAACAAGAGGCAGGGCAAGTTAGTAGTCTGTGTTAACAAGCAAAGATCCTACTGATAATGAAGTCAGAACTGAATGTGATGCTTGCTTACAGCTCCCAGCTGAAAGAGATATCGATGTGAAAGGAATAGTGATTTGACACTGGAACACGATTTAACACAGGAACCATTTTCAGGTCAATGTTAGTTTACTATTGTCTTTCAGGAAACTGATTGGCAAGTCAAAACACTAGCGGTAGAACCATGCACTCTGAATAAAGCCAGAAAAACAAACTGACAGGGAATGTGAGAACACAGTCATTATAGAAATACAAATGTCAGGCACCATGTCACAAGTATCAGAATGAACAAACTAGCCAACCATTTCACAGTTTCCCCACATAAGAAAACAGAGGAAATGATGCTTCAACAAACCAATGTGGTGAGTCTGATAAGCAATGACTGGTAAGTAGGTAGGTCCCTGTCAGTAAAACATCACTGGTAATCCTTATTGATTGTTCAGGCTTGGCTACATGTTTCAGTTTCCTGAATTGTTGCTTGATGCTGTCTTCAGAGGGCCTAGGCCTAATTTGACTAGTACAGTGGTTCCCAAACATTTTATAGTCAAGTACACCTTCAAAACATTCAACCTCCAGCTGCATACCCCCTCTAGCACCAGGGTCAGCGCACTCTCAAATGTTTTTTGCCATCATTGTAAGCTTGCCACACACGCTCTATATGATATGTTTAATAAATGTAAGAATGGAGTGGGAGCTGAACAACTTGTGTCGTCGACAGGTGCAGGTGTAGTACTGTACTACCAATAGAGCTGGTATGTGTCTCTATGGACGCGGGCCTTACTAAATGGACTGTTTGAAAATGTGAAGACATTTTTTTAACAAAATACCTCAACACAAAAAACATTCAGTATCCATATTGCTGAGGTCTACATGTCAACCAGGAAACCTATGACATCACAATAGCAGTGACATTACATCAAAAGGTCTTATTTTTCTTCTCTTTACTCCCTCCCTGTGTTTTTCAACCTTTCACAAACACAGACAAGCATCCATTTCCTGTCATGACCAATGTTTTAATATTACAGTGAATGTTTGTGGTGCACACACACGACTCTGTCTGCACCCTGGGATGGAACAGAACGGAAACAGCTCCGCCCATCATGTCACTGAGTTTACACTATTGCAGAACCACACACTATGACCAGCTGAGAGCGGGAGTGTCTTTATTGAATGTTCTAACCCTACATGCACTACAGTAGGAGTATGATAACATACAGCTGTGGGTTAATCGTGCCTTATTCAGGGGTTTAAATTAGTTGAGCAAAAAAAATATATCTTGTGTGAATCACATTTCCTCCTAAGGTGAAGAAGTGTCATATTGCCTTGGGTATCAATACTCTACCACCACTAGACAAACTTCCCTGCATTTCGTACATCGGGCCTATTTGTTTATAGCCTGGATATTAGGCAACACCTGGAACATGGAAATGATGCCATTGAGTGGTGCAAATCCAATTAAGCAATATCTGACCTTGGTTGACAATACACCAGACAAGAACACTAGCATTTTCACAATTTGGAAAATGCATTGAAAATAAGAATGTTGACAACAAAGAGGGCAAGACGGGGGAGATAGCTGCCAGCAGAGTGCACTTTATCTGATTGGATGAGTCAAGGAGAATCCTTTGTGGACACATTCTGTATGAAGTGTGATACCAATGGAGAAAAAAAGATCTAAAGTTAGGGGCATATTTTGCCCCTGTTGACTTGTTTTGAAAAGATTGCAGCAGCTTTTTCCATCAAGAGCTCTCAGGGGCAAATTTGGAAAATCTAGGGGCAAAAATGCACAAAGCCCCTCTGCATTTCTGACACTGACATTGCACATCTTGAATATGGTCAATAATATTTGGCTTTCTGAATGTGAATATACTAGAATGCTGCTCTGTATGCTTCAAACTAACAAAACACAATATCAAGTGTTTTTATAACAATGTCAATCGTGGAGACTCATTGAAGTTCTTTGGATATGTGAGGGGAAATAGAATCCAGGATTACATATTTCCCCACATTCTGAAAGGCTTTGCTATGCCTCCCTGACAAGCCACTGTGTACTACCAAAGCACAGGACTCCTGATGGCTCCAAAACACTCTTTTATTCTCCACATACAAACAAGGCCTTTCGTCAGAGTCTCTCTCTCTCTCTCAGAGTCTCGCTGACATCTTCTAATCTTCTCTTGGCAAATGCTCTCCAATACATTAAAATGCACAGGGAAGTCACACACCCCATGTAATGTCTGCGTGAAAATGCAGAATGGGAGATAATGAAGCCGGTGTGTGGAGTCCCACAGCGCAAGTGAAAAGACAGCATCTCAACAGGTGAAGAGAATATGATCCGTTGGAACATAGGGATGTTACTAGTTTAATTAACATGGTTGCCTACTCTACTTCCTCTTTAGAAATTATGGCTTTTGGATCAGTACCAGCTAAAAATGTTTAGCTGGTACTGAACAGATTAGCCAGATCTCCTGCTTTCCCTCTATGAATAATTAATGTTCAACTCTGGAAACATATTTGAGTCAAAAGGGAAGAATCTGTTACCACAAACCCTAACAAATCATTAATATCCACCCATTAATCAAATCTATGGTTATGACAACATCTCTTACATTCATTATTAATCTGCATGTGGCATCTAGCATTGAAATATAGATTAGAACCCAAATCCTGATAATATAATTTGCCTTCCCAGTAAAATGTATAAGATTATACACAGTGTACAAAACATTAGGAACACCTGCTCTTTCCATGACATAGAACGACCAGGTAAATCTAGCTGAAAGCTATGATCCCTTATTGATGTCACTGGTTAAATCCACTTCAAATCGGTGTTGATGAAGAGGAGGACACCAGGTGAAGAAGGATTTTTAAGCCTTGAGACAAGGATTGTGTATGTATGCCATTCAGAGCGATTTAAGTGCATTTGAACGGGGTATGGTAGTAGGTGCAGAAGCACTGGTTCGAGTGTGTTAAGGGTTGTCACGCGTGTATCAAGAATGGTCCACCACCCAAAGGCCACCCAGCCACTGTGGAAAGCATCCCTGTGGAAAGCTTGACACCTTATAAAGTCCATGCAACACAATATTAGGAGGGTGTTCCTAATGTTTTGTACACTCAGTGTACAACGATCTGAGGTTCTGAGCATATAGCCTAAGCCTAGAGGACATGAATTGCTATAGTGGTGACCAATTTAATCCCAAACTCTCCCTTTGAATACAAATCTGTGCTTTTAAAATTGCATTTGGATTGGACATTGGCGGACTTATCTTCTTAGTTTATGAAAGAACATTGTCATGGTCCTCTAAGAGAACTCTGTTTCCTCAGTAAACCTTTGAGTTCCAGTCTGGCTGGCTCATATCCCCTTTTCCACAGACAGCAAACATCGTGGTGAGCCATCACGGAGTCTAGGTGGCATCCTCTCTGCTGACACGCTCTCAGTTGGCAGCAAACGCTCTCAAGGACACACCAGGGAACATGTGCCTCACACAGAGCTCTGCTGCTGCTCTGTTTAGTTCTGCAATTAGTCTGACAGCTCTGACATCAAAATGACTATCTGACCCAACTCAACATCTGGCCCATGTCAGATGAACCAATTCGATGCTGAAGGCATTGTTTAAAGCATTTATTTATTTATTTATTTATTTATTTATTCTTTACGCCCTTCAAGTGAACCGTGACCAGACATGGTAGGTAAAACCAATATGGCTAACATTGAGTTGCTTCACAAATCAATCCACATCAGAAGAGTCATCACCCTAAGGTCAGCTGAAGACAGGGAGGAAGGATGTACTTTAAAGTATTAGAATTTGAGCATATGTCCCAGTCCCTTGAATGGATTGGAGTCATTACTGCACCAAAAGTCAAATAGGCAAATGAAAGGCTCAAACTTGGCCATCATGAATAATAAAAGTCAACAAACACCCATGATTAATGCAAATGAGTGGGAATATTAGCTCACCGAGGAGAGTCATGAAACATGGTTCATTCTACTTTATCAGCTAATGAGAGTTCTCAAGTGGAATCAACAAACAAAATAATTAATTAGGATGATAAATTATGCACTAGTAATTTCAATATGGGGATTTTACAACACAATAACAATTTGAGGCTCAAATTAAATCCAAGTCCTGATCATTTAAATCAGACCGAGCAGTCTCTGAAACATTTAATCTGCTGTGGAATGTTTCTGTTTCCATCACTGAACAAACAAACAGGACACCAGTCAGGAATTGCAGGGGAGCTCAATGCTCAGGGGAACACAAGGCCCACAGCAGCTTCAGGCAGATCAATTACTCACTTTGTTCACATACAAGAAAAAACAGACTGTCAGAGCAGGTAAGAAAAAAACAGACCCTGCATATGCATTTTAGCCCATGGCAAACAGGAGAGGGAAATGAAAAATGCATTCGATGTCAGACAGATGAGGCGTATAGTCAACTCAGCAGTAGTCAGACCCAGATGGAGTGGGACCTTAACAGTGTGAATGATGAAGTCAAATGTTTGATGGCATGTTTATGAAATAGCCTACATGGGTCAGTGAAAGTCTATTCTAATGCATGCTACTGCATCACAGGGGACATCCTGTCCATGTGTCATGTTTTCAGGTCATCTAAGTGCTGAATGAATTCAAAATTAGCTTAGAATTTTTTTAATACAGATCACTAACTAATTATAGTCTACCATAGAAATAAAGTCATATTTGCATCAGAGCCATAGAGATCTAGCTAGGCTGTGTACATATAAAATACAGAAAGAAAAAAGTCAGTGAGTTGGGCACATCATGAGAATGACAAATGTAATTTACCAAGTCACAATGTATGATTAGCCTTTTCCTTTCTGTCGAAATAGCTAGCAAATTCTGTACATTAGCATGTAATCACTTTGGCAGCAAAAATCTACACAAATCAACTTGCTACTAGACCAGGGGTTCCCAAACGTTTACTGCACAAGACCCTAAATTGACACTAGAATATACAGAGTAGAGGTCGACCGATTAATCGTAATGGCCGATTAATTAGGGCCAGTTTCAAGTTTTCATAACAATCAGTAATCTGCATTTTTGGACACCGATCATGGCCGATTACATTGCACTCCACGAGGAGACTGCGTGGCAGGCTGACTACCTGTTATGCGAGTGCAGCAAGGAGCCAAGGTAAGGTGCTAGCTAGCATTAAATGTTTCTTATAAAAAACAATCAATCTTAACATAATCACTAGTTAACTACACATGGTTGAGGATATTACTAGTTTATCTAGCTTGTCCTGCGTTGCATATAATCGATGCGGTGCCTGTTAATTTATCATTGAATCACAGCCTACTTTGCCAAACGGGTGATTTAACAAGCGCATTCGCAGAAAAAAAGCACTCTCTTTGCGCCAGTGTACTTAACCATAAACATCAACACCTTTCTTAAAATCAATACATAAGTATATATTTTTAAACCTGCATATTTAGTTAATATTGCCTGCTAACATGAATTTATTTTAACTAGGGAAATTGTGTCACTTCTCTTGCGTTCTGTGCAACAGTCAGGGTATATGCAGCAGTTTGGGCCACCTGGCTCGTTGCAAACTGTGTGAAGACTATTTCTTCCTAACAAAGACAGCCAACTTCGCCAAACGGGGGATGATTTAACAAAAGCGCATTTGCGAAAAAAGCACAATCGTTGCACGAATGTACCTAACCATAAACATCAATGCCTTTCTTAAAATCAATACACAGAAGTATATATTTTTAAAACTGCATATTTAGTTCAAAGAAATTCATGTTAGCAGGTAATATTAACTAGGGAAATTGTGTCACTTCTCTTGTGTTCATTGCACGCAGAGTCAGGGTATATGCAACAGTTTGGGCAGCCTGGCTCGTTGCAAACTAATTTGCCAGAATTTTACGTAATTATGACATAACATTGAAGGTTGTGCAATGTAACAGCAATATTTAGACTTAGGGATGCCACCCGTTAGATAAAACATGTATGTCACTGAAAGAAAAAAACTTTTGTTTTTCAAATGATAGTTTCTGGATTTTACCATATTAATGACGTAAGGCTTGTATTTCTGTGTTATTATGTTATAACTAAGTCTATGATTTGATAGAGCAGTCTGACTGAGCGGTGGTAAGCAGCAGCAGGCTCGTAAGCATTCATTCAAACAGCACTTTACTGCGTGTGCCAGCAGCTCTTCGCAATGCTTCAAGCATTGCGCTGTTTATGACTTCAAGACGATCAGCTCCCGAGATAAGGATGGCAATACTAAAGTACCTATTAGAACATCCAGTAGTCAAAGGTATATGAAATACAAATGGTATAGAGAGAAATAGTCCTATAATAACTACAACGTAAAACTTCTTACCTGGGAATATTGAAGACTCATGTTAAAAGGAACCACCAGCTTTCATATATTTTCATGTTCTGAGCAAGGAACTTAAACGTTAGCTTTTTTTTTTACATGGCACATATTGCACTTTTACTTTCTTCTTCAACACTTTGTTTTTGCATTATTTAAACCAAATTGAACAGGTTTCATTATTTATTTGAGACTAAATAGAGTTTATTGATGCATTAAATTAAGTTAAAATAAAAGTGTTCATTGTTCATTCAGTATTGTTGTAATTGTCATTGTTACAAATATATATAAAAATCAACATTGGCTTTTTTTGGTCCTCCAATAACCGGCATCGAGAAATCATAATCGGTCGATCTCTAATACAGAGGACCCCATTTGGAAAAAGTATATCCCTAACATTAGTTAATGCTGTGTGTTCATAATTACTCAACTGTAGGTCCTGCCGGATGTCCAGAACTATGAAAGCATATTCTAATAGTGTAATAGGTCTTAGTCGACACTAACAAGTTCTCTTCTATACCCAGTTGAAGATCAAATAAAAAGTTAATTTGTTTGTTAACATCACATATTCTCAGGGGACCCCATTTCAAGTTTGGGAACCACTGTACTTGATTCTCAGAACTAACAGTGCGTGACTGAAACTGCAGTAATGACTAGTATGTTGATACTATATAACTTTTAGTAAACAGTCTAGATAGTTGAGAATGTCTTAATAAAAATATCCACCACAGTTACATTCTTATTTCACTTCGGTGGACCTTTCGTAGGCTCGAGCAGGCTCTCTCGATGTAGTCCTAGCGGAACCATAAATGTAAAAAAACAGGAGCTGCACCCCTCCCAGCTAGGTAACGTTAACGCTGCTAGCCTAGCTCGCTTGCTACCATTTTCTCAATCCGATTAGCGAGCTAGCTAGCGATGAACCACTTTCCTTGCTGTATGAATCAGAATGCCAAAACTTACCTTTAATATTCCATAAGCAATTAAACAACAGCAAGAGTTGTATCAAGACCATATCGATTAAATTCATTGTTAGTACATTGACACCGCGAATGCTTTACTGTTTCGATTTGCACTTCTTAAAGGCGCAGTCTGCGCTCTGTTTATGGCAGTACCTTCACAACCGCCTTTCACCGCTTGTCTACAACCGCCTTACGTCAGGCGCAGGCAAGTACTAGTCCCTCCTACCTCACTAGCGCAACAAATCCGGTTTGCTTTTATTTGATAGGGCCGCTTATATTTGTTGAAAACAACAATTAAAGTGCAATGAAATTCAACAGCGACAAACCAAGCCACTTTTCAATATCAAGTTAGCCTATAAATTAATATGTTTTATTTATTGGGATCCCATTAGATGACGCCAATGGCGACAGCTAGTCTTACTGGGGTCCGACATATAACGAAAAAGACATTACAGACAAAATACTTTACAATTTACATACATATGAAAACATTAACATGTTGTGTGTGTGCATCTATCAGTTACACATACATGTCAGTACATACAAACAACAAGTAGGTCACTTGGGGGAGAGGCGTTGTGCCGTAAGGTGTTGCTTAATTTGTTTTTTGAAACCAGGTTTGTTGTTCACTTGCGATATATAAAATGGAATGGAGTTCCATGCACAAAAGGCTTTGTACAATACAATATCATGTATTGACAATAATACATTTGTCTTGGACAGAGTTTTAGAAATATCCCTGTACCCTGATTTAATATAATATGATTTCAGTACTGAATACAGTACATCACTACAGTAGATTCCACTGTGAAATGTCAATGAATATATGAATTGGGGGGAAACATTTTTCTTTAAATTCAAGGAACAATCGATATAGAGGTGTGTGGCCCCACATGCAGTTGCACTGCTCAGGGACAGCTATTTGTGTTGAATTTATAGTGAATTTGTTGAATGTGACTGTTTTGTAACAGGTTAGGAGAACTTATGCAGCAGGTTAGGAGAATTAACGTAGGTGGTTAGGAGAATTAACGTAGCATGTTAGAATAATTAGGTTAAGGTTAGGAAAGGGTCAAGGTTAGAGAAAATGGTCTCTTTGTAACACCAACTATTGACTGCAAAAAAAAATTGTATCTCTTATTTCCCATTAGACATACTGTACATCAGACATACAGCATTGATATTTTCACTGTGTAGCTTCTGCCACTGTGTGGCTAAAAAAAGCCACTACACTGACTGAACTGGAAACCTCAACTTGTCAGTCTGCTGCTGCTACCAGATACAAGGTGATGAAGACCTACGCACCTCTTCCTTCCCTGTGCATGCACGCACGCACGCACGCACACACACACACACACACATTTTGTGAAGGTAATATTACTTCAGCCATTAGGATTCTATCTATATAAAAATTTAAATAAATTAACAAGGCAACGGTAAACATGCCATTCCCACGAATGATGCAGTGCCCCAACCCCCCACCCCTTGGGCCAATTGAGATATTGTGTGTGACTAACAATTCAGTTAATTACTATAAACTCCTGCATTGGGCCAATCGGTGTAATTTTGTAAATGCCAGATCTCTATGGCAAAACGCACCATTAATCCAAGTTTTGTCAAAAATCGGGCCAGTGCTGTCTGAGATATAGCGACGAACAAATTAATTTACAGACAGAGACAAATCCACACAGTCCCTTCCCCAATTTCATCGTGGGGGACAATAAAATACACAATAATGGAGTTATATACAGGGAGTACCAGTACCAGATTAAAATGCAGAGGTATGAGGTACAGTAAACATGTAATCCCCCACGAATAATGCAATCAATGTAGTATTGTAAATGACGGATCAATATGGCAAGACGCATCATTCGCCAAAGTTTCATGCAAATCGGGTCAGTGGTGTTTGAGAGGTTGCGTGTGACTAACGTACGTACAGTTGATTACTACAGCGCCTCCCTTGGGCCAATCAGAGTAATTTTGTAAATGCTGGATCTCTACGGCTAGACGCATCATTCACCCAAATATCTCAAAATCGGGCAGGTGGTGTCTGAGAAATCATGTGGGTTAGCTAGACTCACATCCCTGAGCATGTGTGCCACATTTCAGCGCTCTGAGTCAAACAGATCAAGAGATAAACATGTGCCATTGTAGCACCAATGTGTAGTCGATATGAATGTGTTTGCATATGTTGAGTCTTGACAGTGTCTGCAACATGTGCAACAAATTGTGTTACAATGTGAATATCCTTGACTGATTTATGTATATGCATTTATGTGCCAGACCATGCACAGGGGAATGTTTATTGGTCAATAGTGACCATGTTGTTTTAGGTACTAGCCTGGAAAATATTGCATTAAGAGACCTTTGTCCATAAAAGCCACATGTAAAGTTTCATGCAGATCGGCCATTCAGTGCCAGCAAAGTAGCATTTTAAGTGTTTTTCACAAAATTCGAAATGTGTTCCTTGTGAGGAGAGGGGCCTATGTACCAAATTTCATGACTAGGTCAAATGGGGTGAGGAGCGTGACCTTCAAAAGTGCATTTTCAATCTCTTGTTATAACCACCATCTGGCCAATCAGAGTAATTTTGTAAATGCCTGCTCTCTATGGCAAGACTCATTATTCACCCAAATGTCGTCCAAATCGGCCCAGTGCTTTCTGAGAAATCGCATGTGATTAAGGTATGAATGAACATATAAACGAAATGATGGAGACAGATCCACAGTCCCCTCCCCGATTTAATCGTGGGGGACAATGAATATTAACGTAAAAATTACAGGAAACCATGACGAGAAAGCACGTGCAATTTGTTGCAAACGGATTTAATTTTTTTAACAAAATGTACAAATTATGAAAAACAGCACTCAAATCTCCCGTTATTCTCTACTGCCTCTCTTTGGCCTGAAGAGGCATTTCTTCCAGAACTCTGTGGGCTCTTCTACAGTGACGTCACTGGCAGATATGTCATGGCGTCTGTGGGGCTGAAGCTGGAGCTGCAATTAAGCTAGCTAAAAGCTGTCGACAGTGTGTAAAATCGAAATGGAGAAAAATGCAAACCTGCATCGAGATGTTGGAGGAAGTACTCTATGTGCTACTATTGCAGGAGAAATTGGCGATATTAAAACAGTTGGCGGAATGAAGGGAGCGACCGATACGTGCAAGATTAGTGATCATTCTCGCAGTACTTTGGTTAGTTGTACTACTAGCTCCAGTAGTGCCCCTAGCACTGCTAGTAATGCTATCTCCAGTGTTGAGAAATTAGATATGGCAAAAATGATCGAGTCTCTCCCGGTGCAAGAGAAGAACATTCAATCGAGTGGTTGGTCGGAGGCATTGTCCTCTGGATCTGGAGATCATTTGAGTAACGGGATGGGATATGGCACGCAGCTGGCTACAGGAAATAGCGAGGGTGCCACCTCAAAGTTAGTAAACAACAAAACGGATGGCGAGCCCTCCTCGATGGGGTCAAGGATTACAGATGGTCAAGCTGAGGTGTTGGGTTGTGAGTCAGTTGAACTAGTGATGCTGGCAAAACCGACACACCTATGTCCGGACAAAACAAATACGGGAAACGTTAAATGTGGAGTTGCGATTGACAAAATCATATGCGAGGGTTTGCCGAGTGGGAGTGACCCGTGCATCGCGGCAGAATCTAGGAGCGTCGACTCACTTGAGTCTTTCTCGAACCTTAACTCCTGTCCCACTTCCTATCTCAACAGTGAAGGGGTGGAGGACAAGGTGTTGGCAATAACAATACAGAGCGAGTATGGGGCTGATGGAACTAAGATCCCGTGCACCAAGGACCGGGGCGCTGGCCAGTCCATATACCACATCAAGTGGATCAAATGGAAGGAGGAAAACACACCTATCATTACCCAGAATGAGAACGGTCCATGCCCATTGCTGGCAATTATGAATGTCCTATTGCTGGCATGGAAGGTAAATGACTGACATCATAACCAGACCTCTGAGACAAGTTTACATGTGGTGTGCATGATGCCATTTGGAACGTTTACACATCTATTATTTGTCAATACTAAATTACTAATAGAGAAGTAATTATGAATTAGGTCATCATAACTACGCTTGCTGATGTATTATCAAAATAAAATAAAAATTGAATGATCAGTTGTAAAATAAACTATTGTCACCTGCCAGAATATAGAATACCATGAAAAGTTGAAGATTCATAAATAAAATTCTTTCATTTGGGCAGAATTTTTAAGTTAAAGTTCAAATTATACCACTCATATGCACTCATCTTTATTTTTTCTTAATACTTATTATACTTATAATTATTGTAATTTTATGATCGAGTTTGTTGACAGGTCACATTGACCAATTATACCATAGACCCAGTTGTATATATTTTCCCCATGCTGAGGCCTTGGCAGCTCAGTCCTCTTATGAGTAGTCTCTGAGAGCTTCCAATTGAGCCCTTTTTAAGCTTCTGGTTTCATTTACATCATAAAGATAACGTTTAATTACTGTCAGTGACGGTTGGTTGGCAGGCAGTGGAGATTCTGATTCGGTATGTGTCTTCACAACTTAAACTGCAGCTCTGTGTCTCAGGTGTCTGAAACCTTCCCTAAAACCTCACTACCTACTGTGAAAATGGGTGACATAAAAGTGACTGTAAACAGAATTCTTTGCTTCAAACGCCTGTGTGTGTGCTGACAGTCGTGCAACCCCTGACAGTGCACTTCTGGTGACTTTAAACACAGCTTTCCACTTCCCAGGTGTGGGTGTATTTACTGTGAACCATAATCATGGGGGAGGGAGAAGCCTGTCAGCCAGGTTCTATTGGCCTGGCTAACTTTAGTCATGTTGCTTGGTTTGTTAAGTAATGTATGTGGTTCCATTACAGGTGAAGATGCCACCAATGATGGAGATCATAACTGCTGAACAGTTGATGGAATATCTTGGTGAGTATAAGTGAGAATCTGTTTACCAAACCAAAGACCCGAATGTCATTTAAATCAGCGACCTGTTCTTTAGTTGCCCTCCTGGAGGGTGACGTGTACAGTTTATTCCCTGTCCTAGTATTTCTCTAAGTTTACGGACCTGTATTTGTGACCTGTATTTTAAGCCTGATAAAAATACAAGCCACCTTGACAGTGCTCGAAGGCAATGGACAATACTGTATTCTTCTTTGGTTTTGTACCCGTCTAGAAGGTCCATGTCACAAAACGCTAGTCTGGCTGTACATTTAGTACACCAGTGCAGTGGAGCATTGAGCTGTAGTAGAAACTAGCCTGGGAAGTGCAATGTGACCTTAATGATAGAGTACTGGAGGGCTGTAATTATTTCCCACTGCCTGAGAAGGCATTACTGTATGAATAATCACAGGACCTGCCTCACTGCCTGCCTGGCCCCTCAGTCTTATTTGACTAATTTCCTCGCCTCCCTTCAGTAGCCTGTGGATTTGCTGCCTCCTAGCTTTAAGATAAATTGCTATATAATATGGATTTCATATGATTTAAGCAATGACACACAGTAATTGCATAGCTGCTGTGAAATCACCCATATGCCATTATTACCTGAGTTTTCCTTCTAAATAAACAAAACCTCCACTTAATTTTTAGCCAGTGAATACAATGGGTGCGTTTGAAAATTCACTCTAGAGTGTCAGTGTTCTCTGGGCCGTTTGTAAATTCAGAGCGTTGTGAGATTGTACACTTTGACCGACAAGTAGGGTCGATCCAAGTGTTCTTAGTTCAGAACCGCAGCGAAGTACCCAAGATAAATTATTAAAGTAGGCTAGTTTGCTAGCTTCTTCCAGACACAAATAAGAGGGCACCTCCCTCTGAACATTTTACTCGCCCTAGCAGAGCTGGTTAGTGTTTTCATGTTATCAGGAGGGTTAGTGTATTTACAACTGTCCTAACAACCGAGTTTAGTGCGTTCGTAAATTCCTCAATTATACTTTACACTTCCAAACTAGAGTGCTTTGAAATCGGAGTAGATTGCCAGGTTGAACTTATGAACGCACCCAATAAATGAATTGGATTTACAGTATTTTGGAAGATTCTTTAATAAATTCAATACTCTACCTGGATCATTATACGCATTCTGGTTGTAACCTAGCTGCTGGACCTGCCCTCAGAAGAGTGCATATGGACTTGTATACCCATTAGTGATAAGCCTGGAGTCCACACAGATGGTGGTTGGGTTTAGGGTCATAAAATATTATATGGATGAAGTGCTGGCGGGTTGAATAAAGAGAAAACAATGCATAAAAAAATCTATAATTGTATAATTCTTGTGCAATTCATATCTATAGACTGCATTGAGGTTTTCCTTTCATTATTTATATCTGGCGTTAGTGTGTAGCCTAACTAGCGCCCTAAATACACTCCAATTGCCAAATGCATTTGGGTACTTGGGCAGAAAAAGTTTAAATCGTTCCACTGAGACAAAAAGGACAATGTCGGAGTTTAATTCAATAGTAGAAAAGCTGCGAAATGGAGAGTTGATGTTTGGGGAAAATGTAGTAAAGTAGTCAAAAAGGAGGATGGCAGTTCTGTTATGTGTGATGATTCAACAGTCTCAAGACGGGGAATTCAAAATGGCACATCAAGGGAACTGTACTGTTCAGATGGGTTAAATGAAATCTGGACTGACTGTAGGTCTATAACCGCTCACATTGCCTAATATAACTCAAGCAGAATTAAGCATTTCTTGCAGTGAAATTATACACCAAATATACATTTTGAAAGTTGAACAGAAGTGGAGAAATATTATTAATTTCTTTCAGCATCTTGAGAGAATGAATGCGCGGTTAGGGACCATCTATGATCTTTATCAGCATCATAAAAGTGTAAAATAGGACAAATGTAAGCCATCACCTTATTATTATTATTATTATTATTATTATTATTATTATTATCTTATTATTTAAACCACATAAAATATGCATCCAAGCCGGACTGAGATCTTAACAAAAACGTGTCGTTTTAACAGCTTTTAATTTCCTTAACCGGTGAAACTGATGTCATTTGGACATTTTGCATGTCAAATCGTTCATGTTTTTTTTTAAAGTTATTCAATTTTCTCCTTGGTCCCTTAACGTATTTTCTGTGTGAAAGAAGCAGAGATGAAAGCGGAAAGAAAACACACCTTAACAATTTCAACTATACTGAACAAAAATATAAACACAACATGCAACAATTTCAATGATTTTACTGAGTTACAGTTCATATAAGGAAATCAGACAATTGAAATTAATTAATTAGGCCCTAATCTATGGATTTCACATGACTGGGCAGGGGGCGCAGCCATGTGTGGGCCTGGGAGGGCAGGCCCACAGGGGAGCCAGGCCCAGCCAATCAGAAGGAGTTTTTCCCCATAAAACAGCTTTATTACAGAAATAAATACTCCTCAGTTTCATCAGCTGTCCGCATGGCTGGTCTCAGATGATCCCGCAGGTGAAGAAGCCAGATGTGGAGGTCCTGGGATGGCGTGGTTACACGTGGTCTGCGGTTGTGAGGCCGGTTGGACGTACTGCCAAATTCTCTAAAACAATGTTGGCTTATGGTAGAGAAAATTAACATTACATTCTCTGGCAACAGCTCTGGTGGATATCGCTTAAGTCAGCATGCCAATTGCACACTGTGGCATTGTGTTGTGTGACAAAACTGTACATTTTAGAGTGGCCTTTTATTGTCCCCAGCACAAGGTTCACCTGCGTAATGATCATGCTGTTTCTTTAGCTTCTTGATATGCCACACCTGTCTGGTGGATGGATTATCTCGGCAAGGGAGAAATTCTCACTAACAGGGAAATAAACTCATTTTAGGGAAGTAAGCTTTTTGTGCGTATGGAACATTTCTGGGATCTTTTATTTCAGCTCATGAAACATGGGACCAGCACCGTACATATTTTTGTTCAGTATAGATTAAAACATTAATACTGTTGATTTCTAACATTATTCTGGTGAGCAAAGGTTTATTTAGTCTTCTAGGATAAGAAGTAATTACAGAAGAGAAGTTGCCTGTATCTAATTATAGACAAGTTGAATAACATAGGCCTGCTTATAATTTCCAACATTTTCTTAAGCTATCTAAAAATGCCAGTCAAAAATGTTTTCCATTCAGACTGTACAATGCTTTTTCTATGTTTGTGGGTCGGGTGAGGGCTTTCGTTTTTTCATCAGCGCTTGCGGATGAGTTATTAGCAATTGCGGGAGGCTGCGGATGAACAAACAGCTCAACCACGCATCGCTAATACCCATGTGAGGTCAGGTGGTAAGGTCCAGTATAGATTGACCAGGAGGACTGAAGAATCCCTGTGGACCAAGCCCTGCTAACGTCAGGGAAACAGGAGCTGTGTTCTTTCTCCATGTGTGGCACGCTGACCCCACTGCCTCCCTCCATAGCTGGGTGCTGTTATGATGTAGAACCAGGGGTGTCCTGTTACAAAAGGCATTCTCATCTAAGCTATAGAGACAAAAAATCACTGTCACTATAGCCAAGCCCTCTTTTCATGGCATTGGTCAGTTTGGCTTCAATTTTACAAGCGCTATAATTCTTTGACTGGTGCTATGACTAGTGTCCCATTTTTGAGTGTGTTCTAGCTAAATGCATCACATAATGACTGTTAGGCGTCAATAACAACTCTAACTATAAGAGAAATGGAGCCACCAGCTGCCGAGTTCTGAGAGATGCCAGAAGTCCTGAAATGTATCCACATTAGTCATGCCATGGGAGTTGTTTACTTTCATATGATCATTTGGGGGTTCGGAATAGAGGTCAGTTTGTACCAAAGACTCCTGACTGTTTGTGCTACATTGTCCTACATTCTGCATGTGATTAGCAGATTCAACTGGTTTTGATTTAATCTGTATTAGTCATTATGGGCCAAGACACAGACTGTCGTTAATTTATGGGTAAGGATATTTCTCACCATGGTTTAATTACAGTTTACACTGTAGTGCTTCATTGGGGGACAGATTAGTTAGTTAGCTACCAAGATAGAATATAACAGCAAAATGTGATTGGGAAACAGAGGGATGATTCTTCATTGTCAGGAAATATATTTTTGATGTCAGTCATGGGAATGTTCTTTAGATTTCTCAGTTTGCTGCTTCTCTTCAAGTATTTTTCATTAGGCCTAACGCAAATGTTGACTTGACTTCTCATTAGTGTGTTTTGTACCAGGGGTAATAATGATTGTAAGCAATAACATTGTTACCTTTTGGTTAGATGTTACTTTTTTTGGATGCATGGGCTAGGAAAATGTAATTTAGAATTAGTAATTGTCTGTTGTTCTCTGTTAATGGGATAGCCTTATGTTTCCTCCCCACAGAATCTGCCTCTGAGTCCATAGCGCTTGGTGTCCGTGACTGATTAATGCATGCAATTCAATTCCAATTGGAGTTTGGTTAATTTTGCTGGAAGAAAAAGTATCATCTACAGTGTGTGCATTTCACTATCCGACTACGTTATGACCAGGCAAATCTAATTTGACCTTCTCCAAATACTTTTTATAAGAGAGGAGGAAAGCAAGAAACTGTAAACTACCAACTGACATGAAAGTCTGAGAGAGGAGACCATTCAGACTGACCCAAAACATTAGCACATTGAGCGACATAGTTGCCCATCTTTAGATATTTTAGAGGTAGCCTAGTGTGTGGGTCTGATGGAACACAGTACTCACTCCAACCCCATAGCTCTATGTTCAATACCAGTGAAAAGCCATAGGGAGGTCTTTACCCCCTCTCCCAACCACTCAGGGCCCTCTCCCCCATTGTGCCCCTGATGGAATCACCTGATTGCTCCCTCTGTCTGCCTCTCAACACTTTGCTCATCTGCTCCTACAGATACCCATGGTTGATTCCTAGTTGTCAGTGTAAAAACATTCCCGGTCTCTTTCGAGTACCCTGACTCACAGTGAGCACTTCAACCCTTCTGCAAATCACAGGTGACAAGCAGTAATGAAGCACAGCGTTTTCATTTCACGCAACTCCTGTTTTTCCGACTGTGTCGTGGTATATTTCCTCGGAGGAATGCTCATGGTTGTAGCCATCCCTCTTCTGTACATTGCCAACCTTTAACTGTGTTATGCAGGCTGTGTGCGCGTATCATCCCAGATATGCCTCTGAGTCGTCTCTGCTCTTCTTTCACAAGTGCCCATAAATTGCGGCTCTGTGTTTGTGGAGACGGCTTTGTCTTTACTCCAGCTAGTGGCTGAGAGCTCATAGTGAATGGTTTGGGCCCTGGTCAAACCATTCATCTTGTGTAATGTCCAGGAACAGGCAGATAGGCCTGTCTCCTAGCCTCACCATTGCACTTCATTACGCACAGTTACTGTTTCATGCCCAGACAAAAAAATAATAGCTTGTGAAAAAGAGCTGCTCACAAAGAGCCCCATTTAACGTGGGCTGATTCAGACGCTGTATTAATAACTACTGTGAGGCCCATAAGGGCAGAAGTGAAGGAGATGTATGTTGTATAAGAGGCTGCTGGTCGATGTTGGGATTTAGTACTCTGTGGAGCATGCCAGTGAATCATCAACAGCAGCAGTAGAGGCCCGGGCAGGGAGGGCACCGTCTACAGTCAGCTGGCAGGGAACGGGGCAGGCGGAGGGAGGTAAGGGGGGTATGGCCGGGGGTTTCCCAGGGCATAGAAATGTCAGTCAGTTGACTGGCCTCAGCTGGGGGCATTCATGGCCAGGGCTGAGGAAGCCTGTGTCTGAGGAAAGGAAATGGAGATTGAATCAGAGTAGCTCCCCGGCTCTCAAATACACTGACCACTGGCTCACTTTGTTAAAGTAAGAAAGCAATCATTGGATTATGAGGAAAAAGAAGGCCTATTTTTTTGGTTTCCAGATATAAGTCTCACAGAATCATCTTGTAACATCAAATATCTTGCGAAAGGGTATGTTTTCGACAGCTGGACACTGCCGATGTGTGTTGCTCAGAGGGGGAGGGTGGAGTTGGGTGCGATGTTAATGGGTGGATGACAGGTGCACTGTGATTAGCACCACAGGGCTTTCAGTTTCTGTGGTGGTTGACTGACTTTGCAAGGCTCTCCCTGCCTGCCCCAGTGGCTGCTCTTCCTAGGTCCTACACTAAGCCCTTAACACCTCTCTAGCGGCTCCCCACTGGCCAGGGCGCGACTGACCCTGCATGCCTGGCCGAGCCCTTCCTGGAAAAACAGCTGGCCAGCGCTTAACACTCAACATCCCGCTCCCCACTGAGGATTAGACACTTCTTATGGAATCAGAACGTAGTAGATAATATCACCTCTTCACATGGGATTGGCGTAAGCCTTGTGATGTCACTGGTGAGCGGGCAGGGCTCTACCCTGATTATATTTTCTCTCTCAGCTCCCCTGTGTGTCTATGGTTGCTTTAATTAGCCTGTATCCCCAGGTCTTCTGATGTTGCTTCCTCTCTCCCTCGCTCTCGCTCCCCTGCAGGAGACTACATCCTCGATGCCAAGCCGAAAGAGATCTCTGAAGCCCAGCGGCTAAACTATGAGCAGGTGAGGACTGTTGTGCTTAAACACAATCAATAAGGGCAGTTATTCACTGATCATATGCATGCATGTCTGCTGGTCCATCTCTCTTTGTGTCTGTCTGTGGCTCATGTTGGAGAATCAGACAGGCATGCAGGATGAGCGAGGAGGCTGAGAGGGAGAGGCAGGCAGGCTTTAGGCTGTTGAGTACCTCCCTCTTCCACTTAGATCTCTGATGGCAGAGCAGCAGCCAAAAAACAAGTCCGCAGCATCACACTATTAACTCGCACCACGCCAGGGGGGCTCACTTGTTCTCACTTCCCAGCCTAAAATATCCCTGCCTGCTGTTTAGTGACTGCAGTTCCTGTCCTCTTCTATCCAGAAATACATCATATTCTAATGGGCAACGATGTAATGCTGAGTATTTATACAGTCATGTGCATCTGCGTCAGTGCATTTGCACAACATTTGCATTGGGAATGAATCTCCAGAAAGACCAATGAATGTATATTTATGTAAGATGAAAATAAGCGGCGTGATGATTATGGTTATATGGAAAACAGCCCACTGCCCCAGAGCTGCTTTTAGCCCCTATATAGGTTATATAAGCCACGTCTTGCCAGGCCTACGGCACAGCACGGGTCATGAGGGGCAGATCATGTCTCTTCACATCGCTGTGGGAGGGAGCTCAGGCATGCATGGCTGAGTTCAGATCGAGGCCAGCACTGGGGCTCTGAGTGGTTCACATGGCCTGGCAGGGATGGCTTTCTCATCCACACTCCCATCCACGCTCCCATCCCTGCTGCCTGCCTGGAATGTGGGAAGGGCACGGCCTCTCTTCCTCTCCACTCTGCTGTGGCAAAGAACCAGCACATCTGTGAATGTTATTCTTTTCACGGACGTCATCGCTCGCGAAGGAGAGAAGTAATGTGTGCGTGTGTACATACCAGAGTCTGGATTACTGTCCGAGGAGAATGTTCTGACTGCTGTACAGTCGTAGATCTCCAAGCTCCTGGTACGTTGTGGGAATTTAAGATAAAAAAACTAGCAACACTCAAATTAAATAGTGTTGGACTCATTGTAATTACGGTGGTCTAATCTTGGACTATGGTCCAGAACACCAGGCTCTGTGGCGTGTCTGTGTGTGTGTACTGTGTGTGTCCGTGTGAGGATATGCCATGTGGTGGAGTTTAGGGCAGGCTCTGTGCTGTTAGCTGGGGCAGAAACAGTTGTTGGTTCCTGTTAGATTTGGCTGTGTAAGCCCTGCCTCAACACGGCAGGAGAGCACTCGACCAGGAACGGAAGGAGCCTCACACCATGAATAGAAATAGTGTAGAGAGAGTGTTAGGGAGGCTGTCTGTCACTAGGGAGTCTTTAGCATGCCAATGTGCATGCCAAACCAAATTATAATACATTTGAAAAATATTCAAAAATAAATATATATCTATATATAATCTTGTTCTTGCCTTTGTTTGATATTGTCTGCTGCATATTTGAATAGTCAAGCTCCTTTTATGATTTTGAAGAGTGTTGAACGAGTTCATAACAGAGTTCTATTTATAAACTCTGGCTTCAAAACATCATCTGTCGGAGGAGGATATGAGGATTAAAATAGCGATTGCTTGGCTGTTGTTAAACAGTAACTCAGAGACTGGAGAGCTTAGTGAAGGTTTATTCTGTAAAGACTGGTCATGGTCATGTTCCCCTGATAAAGGGCACTCCTGAGAGATTGCACGCTGTAGCACTATTCACTTGACAGCGTTTTTGTGGTTATATGATATAGAATATTCTATTTTATTGAGATAGAGATGCTCCTAAAAAAATAATGTAGCAGGATGGGAGTGTGTCGCTGTATATATACATGATTGTGGATTTTAAGAGTGCACAGTTGTAGACTAAAATGCAGACTTAAAAACAGACATAGGCTACCTAATAAAGTTTTGTGCCAGATCTCCATAATACATGGGGAGCTGTCCAGTGTGCCTTTGACATGAAAACTGAAGCAAAGCTCTTGCCTGTGTCTGTCAATCAGTCAGCCTCGTGGTCCTATCAGCCTGATTTGCCAGCGGATGGAGGTCTGGAGTCACTCCCCAGTCCCCAGTGGAAGCAGAGCGTGTGTGTGTGTGAGGCCAGCTGGTTTGAGCTGGCGGATGAGCGTGGGTGTGTGTGGCTCTGGCTCCCAGCCTGCTAGTGGAACATGTGACAGGAAGGTCGCTGTTTATCCAATCAGTCTCCCTCTTCCGTAAAAGCTGGAGTGGAACCATTGAATACTGGCCTTCATTGTCCAGTGCCCACGGAATTGTCTATTGTACATCATCACATGCAAATACCACAGGCTCTATGTGGATCCCATATTCAGCACAGCATTTATGATTAGTGTGGTTAGGGTGGCTTTACTTAAAGTAGTCTGGTCGTAATCTGTAGTCTGTGAGCGGCTAGAGCCGAGTGGAGCAGGGCTTGGCCACTCAGCAGGAGGGCGTGGGTGTGCAGAGCAGGCAGAATGTTGGGCAGAGCGGGAGCAGTGGGCGAGCACGTTCCTGATCTCTTACTGTGCTGCCAGCTTCGCCACCCACCAGACAGAGACGCAGTGCCCACACAGTTGTGTGTGCACTTGTCAGTGTGTGTTTTTGCTTGTAGGCACATTTTGTATGCACAGCGCTGACTCACGTTTGACTTGTGCTTTAGCACCTGTCCTCAAGAATACAAGTAGGAAAACAAGGAGGATAAAGCAAAGAATCCTCGCTGTGTGTCTCAATGATGGACTACATGACCCTAAAAATTATTGAGACCATTATTCCTTCTTCACCAAACTTTACAGTTGGCACTATGTATTGGGGCAGGCAGAGTTCTCATGGCATCCGCCAAACCCAGATTTGACTGTCGGACTGGTGAAGATGGTGAATCATTATTCATCACTCCAGAGAATGCATTTCCACTGCTCCAGAATCCAATTGCAGCGAGCTTTACACCACTACAGCCGACCCTTGGCATTGCGCATGGTGATCTTAGGCTTGTGTGCGGCTGCTTGGCCATGGAAACCCATTTCATGAAGCTCCCTGCGAACAGTTCTTGTGCTGATGTTGCTTCCAGAGGCAGTTTGGAACTCGGTAGTGAGTGTTGCAACAGAGGACAGACAATTCTGCTTGCTTGTTTGGCCTACCACTTTGCGTCTCAGCTGTTGTTGCTCCTAAACGTTTTCAGGGCAGAAATCTGACGAACTGACTTGTTGGAAAGGTGGCATCCTATGACGTTGAAAGTCACTGAGCTCTTCAGTAAGGTCTTTCTACTGCCAATGTTTGTCTATGGAGATTGCATGGCTGTGCTCGATTTTATACACCTGTCAGCAATATGTGTGGCTGAAATAGCCGAATCCACTCATTTGAAGCGGTGTCCACATAATTTTGTGTATATATAGTGTAAACAGCAAAGCACTGTGGAAGTGGATGAAGCCCCCCCCACCCTGCTTAGTGAGGCGCTAATCAGTAGCTCTCAGGGGGTTCATCTGATGTCATGTGACTGAAGCGCTCTGCCCTTGGAGTGGAGCAGCTGCATGGTCTGTTACATGGACCATACTAATCCTCCCCACAACTGTCCACAGGAGTCCTAATCCCCCCCCCCCCCACACACACACACACACACACACACACACACACAGATCGTCCAGCGAAAGGCTTTTCAATGAGCCACACCGCTAAGTACGAAAGCTGGAGAATCTCCCTGCTTTTGGGGATTTATTTTCCCTCTTATTGACAGGTTATCCTCTTAGAAAATTAAGAAAACACACACAGTCACCCATTCTCACCTCTCTGTGCGTGTGTGGGGTGGGGGGACAGCTGCAGAGGCTCCCTGTGACACAGACGGTCATCAAAATTGTTAAAAGGTTTTAAAAACAATTCTAATAAATGCAACAGTTGGACAATAGATGAAGATACTCCAAACTTTGAGATTTTTTTTTATCAATCAGGATTGACTGAATTATATATAGCACATTAAACATTTTACTGGCATGGAAAAATAATGAATGGCGTTCAAGGATTTTGTTGGGAATTCAGGTGTTGTTTTTTTTTTTGGGGGGGGGGGGGTGCACTCATACATTTTATAATGGTATTAGGTATTTATTTTATATTTTGTGTTAAAGTAAAGAAAATGTGTATGTGCAACATTTTGCAGAAATACAATGGGTGTATTTGCATAAATGAAAACATTAACATAAAGGGGTGGAACAGGGCTGCAACAACAAACACTTGCTCTGTCTACCCTACCATCACTCACCTGCTCTGTCTAGGACTCTAGGTCTACCTGCACTCACTTGTTCTGTCTAGGACTCTAGGTCTACCTGCACTCACCTGCTCTGTCTAGGTCTGCCTGCACTCACCTGCTCTGTCTAGGACTCTAGGTCTGCCTGCACTCACCTGCTCTGTCTAGGACTCTAGGTCTGCCTGCACTCACCTGCTCTGTCTAGGACTCTAGGTCCGCCTGCACTCACCTGCTCTGTCTAGGACTACCTGCACTCACCTCCTCTGTCTAGGACTCTAGGTCTGCCTGCACTCACCTCCTCTGTCTAGGACTCTAGGTCTACCTGCACTCACTCACCTCCTCTGCCTAGGATTCTAGGTCTACCTGCACTCACCTCCTCTGTCTAGGACTCTAGGTCTGCCTGCACTCACCTCCTCTGTCTAGGACTTTAGGTCTGCCTGCACTCACCTCCTCTGTCTAGGACTCTAGGTCTACCTGCACTCACTCACCTCCTCTGCCTAGGATTCTAGGTCTACCTGCACTCACCTCCTCTGTCTAGGACTCTAGGTCTGCCTGCACTCACCTCCTCTGTCTAGGACTTTAGGTCTGCCTGCACTCACATCCTCTGTCTAGGCCTACCTGCATTCACCTGTGCTGTCTAGACTACTAATTAATGACTGTTGTTGTCACATTCTGTTTCATAATTCAACAATTGTGCCAATAGCAGGATACCCTCAACACGCTTGGCTCTAGATTACACCCATACATACTTTGAATTGTTTGCGAGTTCAGACATAATATCACTAATTCGAGTGTTCATTTTCAGAAGTGGCTTTCATTTCAGTGCATTTAATTTGTCAACATTTCAACTGTAGCAATTTAACTTTTTTCAATTCTACAAAAAAAAGTGCACCCATCTTTCCTCTCTTTCTTGTGTTGTGTTGAAATGTTACATCCCTGAAGAAGCTTTAGTGTTCTTATAGATGCAACTGAAAGACTATGTATTCCATTTCAGACGTTACCGGGGTGTGTTTGACAGGTCATTACAAACATTTCCGCGGTCGGGGAAAAACGACAGGCACAAGGAAACGTATGATGGAGTCACAGAAGTCAAGTGAAAGCAATACATTCAGGAAGATTTAGGTGACAAGTGCATGTCACATCCCTCAAACACAGGAAATAGATGACTGAAAAGGACAGATCCTCAGGTGGGCGGGGCATGCGCGTTGCTACAGACGGGTCTTGTTAGCCTTTTGTGTGTCTGAGTGGCGAACGACAGGAGGGCGTGATGAGTACGGTAGACAGGAAGTTCCTTGGTCGGAACACTTTCTGATTTGTTCAGTTTGTACACTTGACTGATAGTACAAACTAGCAGGTTTCTGTGGGTGAGTCTGCTGTTTTTCTAGCTGAAACTGCTGTAGTATGTGACAGTAGTTGGTTCACTGTCCTCAACATTTATTCCAATGTCAAATCCTATTTCAATGCCGTAGTCAACAAGAATTCTACAAAGACTAACATCCCTGGCTAAAGACCTTGAAAAGGAACATGACTTTCTATTTGTTGTCCCCCAGAATATGAGTGATGCCATGGCGGTGCTGCACAAGCTGCAGACAGGGCTGGACGTCAACGTGAAGTTCACAGGGGTGCGGGTCTTTGAGTACACCCCAGAGTGCATTGTCTTTGACCTGCTGGACATCCCTCTCTACCACGGCTGGCTGGTGGACCTGCAGGTGAGAACCCTTCCCCCTCTGAGCCCTCTTCAAAAGTAGACTGAGCGAGTTGACGTAAATGCAATATCCGCAATAACAGAACGTTGAAGCCTGAGGCTGAACTTCTCTGCTGTTTTTGGGCCTGTAGCTACCACGTTGTAGCAGTGTGAAGCAAACCCGTGCACATGCCCAGATTGTGTGGCTGTGAGAGCAAAGTATTGCATCACGCTCAAGGAAGTAACTATGGTACTGCTCACAGCAACATCATAAGTCTACCTTTAAACCCATGTAGCTATTACTATGATATACAGGCAAATATATTGTTAAAAGTCACCTTGTCCTAGAGAGATTTACACGGTTTTAAAAGCGCCACGCCAGGGTAAGCCTACACCAAACACAGCCATTATTTTAAGTGTTTCTAAAATCCTCTGGGAAAAATGAATGGTGAAAAAACGATTGGAACCATTTCCCTGATTGACCACTAGGTTTTATGGGTATTATGACTGATACTGTGGTACTCTATAGGCGTTTGTCAAATAGACAATCAACCAACTCCACACATTATTTATGAAAGAAATGACTTCAGAATGACTGGTTAGTGTACAGCTCCTCTTGAGTATTTTTCTTTTGAAAACATGACAATACGCTCTTGTCACTTGTTCTTCACTGCATAGTAGAACACAACAACGGTTGATGAATGCCCTCCTCTTTTATGTTCCCTCCAGATGGGCATAATAGAACACAACAACGGTGGAGGAATGCCCTCTCCTCTTTTATGTTCCCTCCAGATGGGCATAGTAGAACACAACAACGGTGGAGGAATGCCCTCTCCTCTTTTATGTTCCCTCCAGATGGGCATAGTAGAACACAACAACGGTGGATGAATGCCCTCCTCTTTTATGTTCCCTCCAGATGGGCATAATAGAACACAACAACGGTGGAGGAATGCCCTCTCCTCTTTTATGTTCCCTCCAGATGGGCATAATAGAACACAACAACGGTTGATGAATGCCCTCTTTTATGTTCCCTCCAGATGGGCATAGTAGAACACAACAATGGTGGATGAATGCCCTCTTTTATGTTCCCTCCAGATGGGCATAATAGAACACAACAACGGTTGATGAATGCCCTCTCCTCTTTTATGTTCCCTCCAGATGGGCATAGTAGAACACAACAATGGTGGATGAATGCCCTCTTTTATGTTCCCTCCAGATGGGCATAGTAGAACACAACAATGGTGGATGAATGCCCTCTTTTATGTTCCCTCCAGATGGGCATAATAGAACACAACAACGGTTGATGAATGCCCTCTCCTCTTTTATGTTCCCTCCAGATGGGCATAGTAGAACACAACAATGGTGGATGAATGCCCTCTTTTATGTTCCCTCCAGATGGGCATAGTAGAACACAACAATGGTGGATGAATGCCCTCTTTTATGTTCCCTCCAGATGGGCATAATAGAACACAACAACGGTTGATGAATGCCCTCCTCTTTTATGTTCCCTCCAGATGGGCATAATAGAACACAACAACGGTGGAGGAATGCCCTCCTCTTTTATGTTCCCTCCAGATGGGCATAGTAGAACACAACAATGGTGGATGAATGCCCTCTTTTATGTTCCCTCCAGATGGGCATAGTAGAACACAACAACGGTGGAGGAATGCCCTCTTTTATGTTCCCTCCAGATGGGCATAGTAGAACACAACAACGGTGGATGAATGCCCTCTTTTATGTTCCCTCCAGATGGGCATAATAGAACACAACAACGGTTGATGAATGCCCTCCTCTTTTATGTTCCCTCCAGATGGGCATAATAGAACACAACAACGGTTGATGAATGCCCTCCTCTTTTATGTTCCCTCCAGATGGGCATAGTAGAACACAACAACGGTTGATGAATGCCCTCCTCTTTTATGTTCCCTCCAGATGGGCATAATAGAACACAACAACGGTGGAGGAATGCCCTCTCCTCTTTTATGTTCCCTCCAGATGGGCATAGTAGAACACAACAACGGTGGAGGAATGCCCTCTCCTCTTTTATGTTCCCTCCAGATGGGCATAGTAGAACACAACAACGGTGGAGGAATGCCCTCTCCTCTTTTATGTTCCCTCCAGTTGGGCATAGTAGAACACAACAACGGTGGATGAATGCTCTCCTCTGTTATGTTCCCTCCAGATGGGCGACACAGTGAAGGCTGTGGGTAACTGCAGCTACAACCAGCTGGTGGAGAAGATAATCTCCTGCAAACAGTCAGACAGCAGCGAGCTGGCTGGGGAAGGTGGGTGGACCGACCGACTGGGGGGGAGGGGAGGGGGGGGTGTTGCTTGCTTGCTTTCTTTCTCGCTGCTGCTTCCTCCCTTCACCCCCCGACTACACATCCCAGGCTGCTTGATAAGGCCGGCATTTCCTCCTATTGCCCTGAGCAGATATACGGAGGCCTGGCCTAAACATTCCTGTGGACGACTGACTTTAGTTGAGCTCTATTCCTTTCCCTCTCTCACGCTGCTCGTATTGCTCACCCAGGGCAGTTCAGATGTATTCCTGTCATGGGCACGTTTTCTGCTTTTAGCATCAAGTTTAAGTTTTATTAGTCGTATATATGGATATGCATGGTATACATCGTCCAACGAAATGCTTACTTTCAGGTTCCTTGACAATGCAACTACAATAAGAAAGAATAAAAGATAAGAATACAAACAAAGTAAATGGCTCAGTAGAACAGAATAAACATTTTAACATCACATAAATAAATAATGACAGAGCGAGTCAGTTAACGGGGTGAAGAGCTGCGTCTGTTTCTCCCAACCTCTCCAGTGCTTCTCCACTGTCTTTCTAGTTTCTCCTTGTCTTAGGGAGAGAGAGGGTGATAATCTAACTATCACTCAATACCACTCTATCTCTTGCCCGCTCTATCTCTATCTCTTGCCCGTCTCTCATTCTATAGGTCAGTGTGTATATATCCTTGCCTGTCTGTACATCACTTTATATCTTAATCAGTCCATAAGTCTTTGTCTCTGTCAGCCTGTCGGTCATTGTCAGTCTTGTGTGTGTGTCTCTCACTGACTCGCCTTCTCTCTCCCCTTCCCTCTCTCTTTCTCCCTCTTTCTTTCTCCCTCTCTCTCTCTGCCTGCAGGCTTTGTAGCCGAGCAGTTTCTGCACAGCACGGCCACCCAGCTGACGTACCCCGGCCTGTGTGAGCTCACTTCCACCGTGCAGGAAGGAGAGCTCTGTGTGTTCTTCAGGAACAACCACTTCAGCACCATGATCAAGTTCAAGGTGAATGACCACTCAAATGAGTGAGCCTTTATCCACTGTTTCATGCCCTGTGGTTATGACAAACGGGGCCTTGCAGTACTGTTTACTGTGAATGGGTCTTCTTTACTTTCCTCTGCTACAGCGTCCCCAAACCACCATCCATTATGAACAAAAACAAGTCAAGTCTGCCTTGTCCTCTTAGTAGTGGAAAGTGTGTTTATATAAATGAATTGCATAATGTTACTGAATTCATATCACTCAGTCCCAGATAAACCTTTATTTCAAACGTGCTAACTTCCGGATCAGATCACCCCTTTGTATGTAATTGTAGGTTGTTGACACATGGGGACTTTCTTTCATCCAAGTCTTTACAACCATCTGTTAACAGCTGAGCACTGTTAGTGTGTTCCCCTTCTCCCTGTCCTCCCCCTCCCAATAGATCTCCCCACACCCCAGTCCCAGGTGATGTAATGTTCAGTACACAGGGTTCTTAGGCTGGTGCGAGGGCATAAATACAAATGCCCCTTAGAGCATGGTAGACACGTGATGGGGACCTATTCAGCACCTAGAGTCTGAATGCTATCTATAATGGTTTCACCCGCCTTGTGCTCCCTCCCCTAATCACTGCTGCTGGGACAGGCTCTTGCTGTTATCTATAGCAGGGGAAGTGGAGCAGGCCTGCCTGTGTGTGTGTGTGTGTGTGTGTGTGTGTGGCACGCATGAGCCCAAGATAAATGCTTACCAGTACCAAAGCCCCCCTCATTTAAACAAACACACAGACCTGTTATCCAGATTATCTACTACAGGAATAAGAGGGTGTGAAAGTGTGTAGATGTGTTTTCTGGCTGTGATAAGACGTGTGTGAGTGTATAACGTGTGTCTTTGTGTGATCAGGGCCAGCTGTACCTCCTGGTGACAGACCAGGGTTTCCTGACGGAGGAGAAGGTGGTGTGGGAGAGCCTGCACAATGTGGACGGGGATGGCAACTTCTGTGACTCTGAGTTCCGCCTGCGACCCCCGTCAGACCCAGAGACGGTGTACCGCGGACAGCAGGACCAGATAGACCAGGTCAGACCACTAGACCGCTACGCCAATTGGGCCCTCTGATCCAGTTCCACTTCATTAATGGGAGCAACGATAAACAATGCTGAACACCCATCTAGCTGAATCATGGCAGCCATTTCACACTGTTGGGTGCACCACATATCTCTTGCAGAGGATGTATACCATGGAGAACAAGGTGCACAGTCACAGTGCAGCATTACAAACATACTAGGTCAGGGTGAGTCACAATCAGTTTACCTGAAGAGAAACAGAGTGGATGGTATTAAAGGTACAGCAAGTATTACCCATCCCCTCTATCTGGGCTCTGTTATCCCCATGGCTTCCTTGCCTGCTCCATCTGCACTCAGCTCTACTCTGGAGAAGTAGCGGGGAAGAGTTCCTCAATAATAGATGTTCAAAGCTCTCCCGTTAAACCCCCCCCACTCAGGGTTTTAATGCCTGATCAGGAGATGACCGTGACATGTGGCGCCTCCCTCTGTACTGCTTTGCATCACGCTGCGCTTCGATTGGCTGTTTAATAATGCATGATGTGGTTTGTGTCCGTTTGTGACAACAGCTGATTGGCTGGCCCGTTAGGCCTGGTGGCAGGGCTGCCCAGCAGCTTGTCCATCTGCCAGGGTCCATATTCACCACCCTCACCCAGTACAGAGAGAGAGGGAGGGATCATCTCTGCTCATGCTCTCATCCACCCAGACACTATTATGCTTGAGAGGTCATATAACTACAAATACCTAGGTGTCTGGTTAGACTGTGAACTCTCCTTCCAGACTCACATCAAACATCTCCAATCCAAAGTTAAATCAAGAATTGGCTTCCTATTTCGCAACAAAGCATCCTTCACTCATGCTGCCAAACATACCCTTGTAAAACTGACCATCCAACCAATCCTCGACTTCAGCGATGTCATTTACAAAATAGCCTCCAATACCCTACTCAATAAATTGGATGCAGTCTATCACAGTGCCATCCGTTTTGTCACCAAAGCCCCATATACTACCCACCACTGCAACCTGTACGCTCTCGTTGGCTGGCCCTCGCTTCATACTCGTCGCCAAATCCACTGGCTCCAGGTCATCTACAAGACCCTGCTAGGTAAAGTCCCCCCTTATCTCAGCTCGCTGGTCACCATATCAGCACCCACCTGTAGCACGCGCTCCAGCAGGTATACAGTGCCTTGCGAAAGTATTCGGCCCCCTTGAACTTTGCGACCTTTTGCCACATTTCAGGCTTCAAACCTAAAGATTTAAAACTGTATTTTTTTGTGAAGAATCAACAACAAGTGGGACACAATCATGAAGTGGAACGACATTTATTGGATATTTCAAACTTTTTTAACAAATCAAAAACTGAAAAATTGGGCGTGCAAAATTATTCAGCCCCTTTACTTTCAGTGCAGCAAACTCTCTCCAGAAGTTCAGTGAGGATCTCTGAATGATCCAATGTTGACCTAAATGACTAATGATGATAAATACAATCCACCTGTGTGTAATCAAGTCTCCGTATAAATGCACCTGCACTGTGATAGTCTCAGAGGTCCGTTAAAAGCGCAGAGAGCATCATGAAGAACAAGGAACACACCAGGCAGGTCCGAGACACTGTTGTGAAGAAGTTTAAAGCCGGATTTGGATACAAAAAGATTTCCCAAGCTTTAAACATCCCAAGGAGCACTGTGCAAGCGATAATATTGAAATGGAAGAAGTATCAGACCACTGCAAATCTACCAAGACCTGGCCGTCCCTCTAAACTTTCAGCTCATACAAGGAGAAGACTGATCAGAGATGCAGCCAAGAGGCCCATGATCACTCTGGATGAACTGCAGAGATCTACAGCTGAGGTGGGAGACTCTGTCCATAGGACAACAATCAGTCGTATATTGCACAAATCTGGCCTTTATGGAAGAGTGGCAAGAAGAAAGCCATTTCTTAAAGATATCCATAAAAAGTTTTGTTTAAAGTTTGCCACAAGCCACCTGGGAGACACACCAAACATGTGGAAGAAGATGCTCTGGGCAGATGAAACCAAAATTTAACTTTTTGGCAACAATGCAAAACGTTATGTTTGGCGTAAAAGCAACACAGCTGAACACACCATCCCCACTGTCAAACATGGTGGTGGCAGCATCATGGTTTGGACCTGCTTTTCTTCAGCAGGGACAGGGAAGATGGTTAAAATTGATGGGAAGATGGATGGAGCCAAATACAGGACCATTCTGGAAGAAAACCTGATGGAGTCTGCAAAAGACCTGAGACTGGGACGGAGATTTGTCTTCCAACAAGACAATGATCCAAAACATAAAGCAAAATCTACAATGGAATGGTTCAAAAATAAACATATCCAGGTGTTAGAATGGCCAAGTCAAAGTCCAGACCTGAATCCAATCGAGAATCTGTGGAAAGAACTGAAAACTGCTGTTCACAAATGCTCTCCATCCAACCTCACTGAGCTCGAGCTGTTTTGCAAGGAGGAATGGGAAAAATGTTCAGTCTCTCGAGGTGCAAAACTGATAGAGACATACCCCAAGCGACTTACAGCTGTAATCACAGCAAAAGGTGGCGCTACAAAGTATTAACTTAAGGGGGCTGAATAATTTTGCACGCCCAATTTTTCAGTTTTTGATTTGTTAAAAAAGTTTGAAATATCCAATAAATGTCGTTCTACTTCATGATTGTGTCCCACTTGTTGTCGATTCTTCCCAAAAAAATACAGTTTTAAATCTTTATGTTTGAAGCCTGAAATGTGGCAAAAGGTCGCAAAGTTCAAGGGGGCCGAATACTTTCGCAAGCCACTGTATCTCTCTGGTCACCCCCAAAACCAATTCTTCCTTTGGCCGCCTCTCCTTCCAGTTCTCGCTGCCAATGACTGGAACAAACTACAAAAATCTCTGAAACTGGAAACACTTATCTCCCTCACTAGCTTTAAGCACCAGCTGTCAGAGCAGCTCACAGATTACTGCACCTGTACATAGCCCATCTATAATTTAGCCCAAACAACTACCTCTTCCCCTACTGTATTTATTTATCTTGCTCCTTTGCACCCCATTATTTTTATCTCTACTTTGCACATTCTTCCACTGCAAATCTACCATTCCAGTGTTTTACTTGCTATATTGTATTTACTTCGCCACCATGGCATTTTTTTTGCCTTTACCTCCCTTATCTCACCTCATTTGCTCACATCGTATATAGACTTATTTTTCTACTGTATTATTGACTGTATGTTTGTTTTACTCCATGTGTAACTCTGTGTCGTTGTATGTGTCGAACTGCTTTGCTTTATCTTGGCCAGGTCGCAATTGTAAATGAGAACTTGTTCTCAACTTGCCTTCCTGGTTAAATAAAGGTGAAATAAATATTATAGCCGACAATTAAGACAGTCTGATGCTGCGCTCGGGAAAATATTTGGTTTCACTCTACATGAGGGTTATGAATGAATAAAGAGGTGTGTAGCCCTGACTTTAAAATGGCTGGTGTTTTGTAGCTTACAACTAGGCTTACTTTAAAAAAAAATGTTTTTAAATACTTCAGCTCTTGGCAGTGGCACATCACTCTGGTAAAACACCATGACGTGAAACGCATTGACCTGGTCCTATTCTCTTTCTCTCCTTTCTCCTTTCTCTCTCTCTTTACCCCCTCTCCTCTCTGTATGCAGGACTACCTGATGGCGTTGTCGCTGCAGCAGGAGCAGCACTGTCAGGACCTGCAGTGGGAGCAGCTCCCCGAGGGCATCAGTGACTTGGAGCTGGCCAAGAAGCTGCAGGAGGAGGAGGACCGACGAGCCTCCCAGTACTACCAGGAGCAGGAGCAGGCTGCCGCAGCACAAGCACAGGTCGGGGAAGGAGCCTGGGAGGGAGGGAAAGGGGGATACCTAGTCAGTTGTACAACTGAATGCCTTCAACTGAAATGTGTCTTCCGCATTTAACCCAACCCCTCTGAGCAGGAGGGGAGCTTGTGAGAAGGGGGGAGGGAAGATGTGAGGAGTGGAATTGAATGAGGAATATGATGAGAAAGGTGCGTAGGGAAAAATGAGTAATGAGGATGAGAAAAGGGGTAAGGGTTGCCAGTTTATATAGATATAGCAGAGTCAGGGGCTTAGTCAGATAGAAATTAAATATATAGCTGACATGAATCTGTTGTACACAATACATGTTCTGTTTGAATGTATGTTCAATGTAATTGTGACGTAATTAAGCTATAATGCACGGCTCAGGTCTGTTCTTTTGGATACAGCCCTTAGCCGTGGTCTATTGGCCATGTCCCACAAACCCCCGAGGTGCCTTTACTGCTATTATAAACTGGTTACCAACGTAATTAGAGCAGGAAAAATAAACGTTTTGTTATACCCGTGGTATACGGTCTGATATACCACGGCTGTCAGCCAATCAGCATTCAGGGCTCGAACGACCCAGTTTATAATGTTGCTTATTCATCCGCTTGAATGAGCCACAGGTAGGTATTATGGTTGACTCTCCTGTTCCATCCTGTCTGTGTTGTGCAGCAGCCAGCAGAGGGCAGTGGCGAAGCAGACAGAGCAGAAGCAGCAGCAGCAGCATCAGCAGCAGCATCATCAACAGCAGCTGGAACCACGCCCACCCCAGGGAAGCAGCCCTCTGCCGGGGAGCGCAAACCCAAAAAAGAGCCCAAGGATAAAGACAAATGTGTTTTATTGTAACAGAGGATGGTTGTGTGTTTGTGAGAGACAAAGAGAAAGAGGGGGGCAGAATTTTTTTTTCACATTGACCTGACACCCTACGCACAGACCCTTTTTTTGAAGAGCGATGAGACGGTGAGGCGTTGCCGTTCCCAAGCCACTGGTGCCTGCCATCCTCTACCCTCAGTGGGCCCGGACAACTGAGGAAGGGACGCTATGACAGCTACCACTAATCTTTCGTACAGTTGGCCAAACTTTGTTACAAGTCGCACAGTGCACTATATTTGTGATCTGGGGTTCAGGTTAATGGGGGTGATTTTTATAGCAAAATTAGAAAAATCCCAGAAACAGGACGTTGGGAGGGAAAGAATTCAGATTCTGAAATATCTCCTCTCATGGCACCAACTTTTTTCAAGGAAATCATTTTCATTATTGCAGTTGATAAGCTATTTTTTTTTTTACTGCACAGGTGTAGATATGCCTGCTTTGATTCAGTTCCGTTTTTGAGCGTTAGACCTTTCACTGAAAACACATAACCTTCGTTTGCTAGCTATTGATTTGTGGGGGTCATTTAGCTCCTTCCAATTGGAGATAATCAAGAGTTTGTTCAGAGTCTAATTGGGATAGAGATGAGGTGATAGTGACATCAGTGAGTGTAATATCTAAACACTCCTGTCTCTTCGCCATGTTAATGGATGCCAAATTACTACTTTAAGTGTGTGTGTGCGTGTTTGCATGTGTGTTTGTATGCATGTGTGAGAGAGTATTTTAGAGAACTATTTTATTTTGGTATATACATAAATTGAAAGGGATTAATTTGTTTTTGCAGGTTAGAAATGAATGTAAGACCCTGTTGTGACGAGCCTTTTGTATATCTCTCCATCACTACCCACATCCCTGTTCTTCCTGAGAGGCCTGGAATTCAGTGCCATACTCTGGTAAGTTCCGTCTCTACCAACCCTCATCTGCCATTTAAGACTTGCCCTATCCAGATTGGCCTTACCAGAGTATGGCAGTGTTGAATTCTGGTGTGTGTGTATGGTATTGGTGTCTACAGTGTATATGTATGGCTGATATGCTTGGCTGCATTGATTTATGCTCTTAATTTCAACTTGGAAATAACCTTAACGTCAACAACAAAAAATGTTACGATGTATATGAGCAGTTGGATTGAAAGATATGCCATGTATTTAATTTCTCATATTTGCTTTATATGATTCACATCTAGTAGAGTCTGGACAATCACACAGACAGAACCATGGAGAAACAGGACGGTGCACCTAATTTGACTACTGTCGCTCACTCTTATGCTGTCCCTGAGAGACTTGGCTGCAGAGGCAGAGCAATAGTAGTATCCTACACTAATAATCTGAAGTGCCCAATGTCACACAGATTTGCCGGCAGTTAAACTGTTGGTCACGCCGTAAAAAGCTGACACAGATGTTGTCAATATGGGAAGTCTCATGACCTAGTTGAGTTATGGAAGTAGGATTTTCTACTGTAGCCATGTTTGAATCCATGTGCTCCTACAACATCTGACTTTCAGACAAAATGATATACATTGTGTACATACCTAATGCGCATTTATGACAGAGCTAGCTAGTAGTTTGTGCCATTGTCCTACTATGGTACTGCCTCCTGAGAGATTTACTGTTTTCTATCTACACATTCCAGCTGGATGCCTTGACTTAAGCCTTGTGTTGTACGTCAGACCTAGAAACACCGTTATAGGGGAGACTCCTCGCAGTGCTGCTCGTTAAGGGGTCTCCTATTTTTGGCTGTTACATTTTGTTCTCATTGTTCAGAAATGGACAACCCCAGCCTTCAAGGACAAGTCCAGTACTTAGTATTTATTTTTGCCTGGCTACTGGGTGCATCTTGTAGGAGTAGGCTACCTGACTAACCGGTAGTAAGGCTTATCTGTAGGCTGGACTTGAGGACCGGGGTTAGCTCAGCCTGTCTTTACGGTCCTCACGAGGCCACACTTACTCTGTATAGAAAATGCCTTACAACATTTACAATATATTTTATAAGAATAAACGGAAACAGGTGTATTACCAGAATGAGACAATCTGTACATGTAAAACTAGACATCAGAAATACTCTCTGAAGGGACATATCCTTGAGTGTCTTTTGTAAATTGTGTATTAGCTGCCTTGGCAACAGCAATGATTGATATATACCATTGTAAAGTATTTAATATACCGTGTTGTAATGTAAATGTGTAACCACGTATCGGTAACAAATGATTTCAACACATGGTATCTAACTAGGTCAACTTCATATTATTAGGCTGTTCATAATTATTGCTAGTTATGTTCATGGATATAATTCCCTCTCAGAAAAGGCATAACACTGAGCTTCTCTCGGGCCTATCTCGTCAAAGGAATTCACTGAATTTACACTAGAATAGGTTTGCCATTTGTAATGGAATTCAAGGCTGCTATTAGAAAGTGAACTAAACTGTTGCTGCGTTTATTCACAATGACTACCCCAAAAGTCATCTGATTGAATAGAGGACTTAGAGAAACACCTATGTTGAAGCGTGCGTGTACATCCTGTTTATGGTATGCTACCGTATGTCCTTTACATTATTGACTAGTGATTTTGTGAAAGGTTGGGGGGATGGGCGAAGGACCACAATCCATATTCTTGTTTCTTTCGTAAAATAACATAACATCCATTTTAAAGTTACCGTCACACTGCAGCTTGAATTATACCTGTTAATGTGGTCAACCTTCCCAATGGCCTCAACCCATTTGTAACGATGTTCAAGAGGCAACTAGTACTGAGTATTATGATGAGAACCTCAGAGGGCCACTTTATCTAATTACTTTTGAGGTTTTTGGGGGAGCAACAAGATGTTTCACGGATGCCTCACACACACTTTTTTTAAAAATCATTTGTATTGTGCGTAAGCTTGCTTTTGAGGTAATTTACATTGCATTATTTACCAGTATCTAGATATTGTTTTGTGTTATAGCTTCAATGTTGTTCTTAAATAATTGATAAGGATTTTGTTTGTGGAATGTCTCAAGTGAAGATGTATAAGCCTTGTTATAGTGCTTGGGGGGTAAATACTGTCCAAGGTAGTCCTTGAACATATAGTCATTGTAATTGGTTTTGCACTGTTACATTGATATGCACTATAGGCTGCGTTTGGACAGGCATATTCGAGAAAAAAGATCAGAATTGGTCTGCCTGTGTAAACGCAACCTAAGAGAGAAAATACCTCATTTTATACAGAATTAGAAATTGTACGAGTGCTATTGTTCTTTGGGTACCTTGTAAAAATTGAATACTGTCTGGAATTGCTACAACAGTCAGTTGAATATGAAATGCTCCTTTGACAAAAGGTATGAAAGGGCTGGTTAAATATTTCAGTTTAAAGTACTGTGTTGATGCAACTTGAACATCAGGTAGCTGTAAACGCCATAATTGTTTTGTAGCTTTTCACACTAATAAAAATGCCACTGGCTGGTCATCTAGAGGGAATGGATTTTAAAAGTTATTTTGACAGAGTGGAGAAAATTGTTATTTCCCTAGTAGTTTCATGAGCACAATCCCCCATGTTGATTTAAATGCAATTGTAATAATCCCAATGTTATTCTGATGCATGTAATGCAACAATTGCTTAATGACATTCAGTGGAGTATAATTTCAATGTATTATGTTAATATTTTCACTTATGTTTAACACCTTGTGAATATGAAAAGGTCAATCCTCGTAATAGAAGATTCAAATGTTTATATACATATGACCAAATAATGTATAGCCTATCACAGTACCGCTGCAAAATGTAGATGGTGTTTCTTCTGTAACAAAATGCCTTAGACGAGGGACATTCAGCCTGATTATTAAAATACATGGACAAAACTTCCGTTCTCTTTTCACAACCATTCAATGTGTGATGTCTTGTATGTGCACTTCATGAGTCAAATGTAGGAGCGAAGACAAAATTAATATTTTAATAACCTTCAGAAGCACCAGGGGCATTACTAAAAATGATGGTTAAAGAATACATTGATCTGTTTACATTTTACATAGTTTCAGTTAGGGGAAGAGGAGTTAATGTCAAACTTACAAATAACTAAAGCTGTACAATTCTATTCTAAAAGGTAAGTTGAACATTATGTGCACAGGGTTGTTTAAGTCACAGCACAACTGTTAAACCATACATTGAGGTAACCTATACAGAACAAAAAAAATCTATATCGACCTTATGGCTAGAAACCAGCCTCTTGAAAAATAAGCTTAAGCTGATCTGGGGACAGGCAGTTAGAACCGTCGGGGTGCTCCTTTGAAGGGCTTGAATCCGCCAACACTGGACATGGAACTGTTGGTGATCTGCACGATTCTGTTCATTGCAGAGGAAGAGTGGCTGGAGAAACAAAAATACATTTGCCTAAAAGTGTCGCATACAGTAATGAGTAAATACATAGAAGCTCAAATATGGCTTCTACCAGAATACTTTTATACATATCACATTTGGATTCATAGTTTACTGGGGTATTTGGAAATGGCAGTGAATTTGAATCTACTTTAAGTAAATACCTACAGTCAACTTGTGCAATCAGTTAGGAGCACGTGGTCATTTCCCATCACCATTATTCATTATGAAGCTTACTGGTAGTCCCCAGTCACGGTGTTTGTTTACAAGCACACAACAAGACACCGGAGCCCTGTGAGTCACTCACGTGTGTAGCACATGCCAGGTGATCTGGTTAACTGTATAAAATGTGCTAAATGCTCTATAGTTGTGCATTTGGTTTGCTAGTTAGCCTCTCAAAACCAGGCTTTGCTTGGTAACAGCAGAGAATCCCCCTCCTGGATCAAGAGCCTTGCTGTCTAATATTTGCTTTGTAGATGCAGCAAACTGTTGAGCATTTTTAGTTACTTGTATAACTTTGAGCTGGGATGTCTGTCCTGCAAATACTTTAGGTCAGAGACTGTAAAAAATGTTAGCATTCTCTATGGAATATTACAGAGGCGCAGTGGGGTTTGAAAATAGCACTCCTTGTGTTCCGTGTAGGTATTACAGCATATCCCGGCATGGCAACATGGATGTCACCCAAGTCTAATTCATAGTGCTCAGACAAGTCCAGTACACATGACATTCATTTCAGCCACAACTATTACAGATTAAATCCACCCCTCCTATCTCCATAGACCACCTGCTCTTGATTTCCTTGTGCCAATTATTTTTCAGCTGTTCTGTGATGTCTTACACAGATTCTCAAAACTTTCTAAAATTTGGTGGGATATATATTTTTGTTGTTGATTGATTGACTATGGCTTTCCTGATCACCCAACAGTGCTATTTGTAGGGCTAATTTTGGAACAATGTTATGACTGTTTAACCACTCCCTGAACCTGTGGCCAGAAACAGGCTACACAGGAGCAATACCAGAATAAGTGGTCGAATTGGTTGTATGCCCAATATACATAACATTCTTCTTTTGGTGGCAAGAATATTGTATAATAATTTAAATAGACAAACTTAGTTTTGAGTATCAGTTTATAAACCATGTGCCATGGAATCAGCACATCAGAAATCTCTTCAAGTATTTTGCAACCTGTATGGTGCCATGGTCAACATTTTGGTCCTCAAATAAAACTGGTATATTTTTCTATTCATGACAATTTCTCTCTAATTTTGGTCTTTAATAAAGGCCAGACTAACAAGCTCCCCTTCTCCCCCTTCCACTTGCTGCCTCCATTTTTGCAGTAATGGACCAATCAGTTGGTTTTAATTTTAGATAGAGTTAACAATTCCACATATTTGTGTTAACTGCACATGTGACATAACTCCACCTTTCCTATTCATAATATCCTTAACATACATTTTTTTTCCCATAAATGTTTTTTTAATCAATTAGTATATTTGAGTTGAACCATATTTGTTCTGTCTTTTCTGGGGGATGAAACTGGAATTGCAACCAGCTTTGTGAAGCTTGTTTCAGAAAGGGTGATATTTACAAAGAAAGGTTCCAATTTCAATGAACTAAAAGTGAGAGGTTGTAATCTGGATAAAGGGGAAAGTACAGTCTTAATGCAACGGCAGTGAATACCTTGAGTGTGGGGCCATCATGCTGCCACGGCTGTCTCCCATCCTGCGGCTGTCTGGGAAGCCCCCTCCCTGCGATCCAGCCCCACCATGCCACTCCTTCCTGGGGGCAGGCTGGTCCCGGCCATGCCGCTCCACCACCACCTGGCGGCTAGAGCTGAAATGCTGGGTAGAGAAAGGGGAGATTGTAGTTATGAATTCCCTATCTGAAATGTAACTAAAATAGAGGAAATGGAGGGTATTGAATGTGTAGATTTAGATATGGGGGATTTGTGAGGTGCTGACCTGGTCTGCCATGACCATGGGTCTTCCTCCATCCCGGCCACTGAAGTTGGATCTTCCTCGGCTAACTGAGGAGCCTCCTCTGAGAGCAGGCCCCTGGCCATCTCTGCCTGAACGCTCTGGCCGCATACCTCCGGTACGCACAGCTCCACTACATAACCACAGAGACAGGACGATTACCACACGGATTACAACAAAAAGGTCATTGTCTACAAACTTAAACAAGCACACTAGGCATCCATCCATTCTGACCGTATGTCCCCCTTAGGTGCACTCATGCCGCCGTCATTCTTCCATCCTGCATGCCCAGTATGAGTAGCGTGCCCGGTGCCTCTGGGGGAGCGGCTGGTATGAGACATGCCAGGCATGGGTGCTCTGCCCCCTGCTGTCCGCTCCGGCATGGGCGCGGCCCGGCGCTCCGGCATGGGCGCGGCCCGGCGCTCCGGCATGGGCGCGGCCCGGCGCTCCGGCATGGGCGCGGCCCGGCGCTCGTCCCTGTCTCGGATCTCTCTGCGGTCTGTGTCACGGATGTCTGCGCGTGGAGTTGGAGGAGGCTCGGCCCTGCGGACAGTCTCAAAGTTCTTGGGGTAGCGCTCAAACCCAGAGCTGTCCCTGCGAGCAGTGGGGCGGGACTTCTTGGCCTCAGGCTCACTGTTGAAGCGGTTACGTCTGAAAACCCCCCCACACCCAAAATGGATTGTCAGATTCTGTCAAGAGCTGACTGTTACTGGAGGGGGATAGACATGCTAAACTGCTATGTGGGCTGTGTGTAGCTTGCTCTTTGCCAGTTTAGGTTCAGGTTGCTTTATTTGCAAAAAGCACTATATAAATAAGAGGGCTTATCAAAGAGGGCCTACCTCTCAATGGTGTTGGGCTCAACGGCTGCAGCCTCAGGGAAGCCTCTGCCTCTCTCCCGGGGGCTGAACTCAGTAAAGCGGTTCTGCTGGCGGTTGTAGTCCGAGCCCTGGTTGACACGGCCCTCAGACTCTGGCTGGATCTTCTTGTTGCCATTCCAGTAGGGATCATTCCTCCGGCTGAAACATTCAATGGAGAATGTTTTAACTGGGCGACAAGTAAACTGGTGTGGAATGCCACTTTTTGAGCTTGGTCAGGTATGATACCAAAATGTATCTTTCACTTGATGGTCAAATTGACATCTGCTGGTCATGTCTGAGACCAAGCATCCCTGTCTGCCGTGGGATGCAGACAGACCAGGAGTCTTTGTGCAGGGGACGACGACAAAGCAGTACTGCACAAGCTGCTCTGTAACCTGTCCTGCAACTTCATGGACATAATGGTGGAATCTGGTTGTCCACGATCAGAGCCTCAACTACACAGAGCAAACCCCGGACAAACATCCCATCCCCAACTACAGTGTGGCCTTGTGTACCTGTGGTCCACATCGCGGCCTCTCTTCAGGTTGTTTCTCTTCTCCTGCTCGTAGCGGAGCTGCTCCTGCTGCCTCCTCAGCTCCTCCCGCTCACGAGCCATACGCTCCGCCTCTTTACGCCGCTCCTGCATCACAGAGATATAAAAATCAGCATTACATCATCAATCCACTAAATGGTTTGCTCACAATTAGCTGCTCAAAAATGCTCTTAAGAGCCTTTGAAAGAGCACCAGAATGAACAATGAGTAAACAACTCACCTTCCTCCTGTCGTTTTTTACAACAATCAAAAAAGGTACAGCCTTGAAGACTAAACATCCTTAATGATTTGAGTCCAAGCACCTGCTCTATGCGGATCCTTTCCCTCTCCAGCCTTTCCCTCTCCATGCGCTCCCTCTCCAGTTTCTGCCTCTCCACCTCAAGCCTCTGGCGTTCTCGGAGCAGGTTCTCCCTCTCCTCCCGCTCCCTTATCAGACTGATACGCTCACGCTCCCGGCGTTCCCGCTCCGCTATCTCACGCCGCCTGACGGGACAGGAAGTCACAGAAGCATCAGTACCCAGCACCCTTACAGTACTACAGAGTACAACAATTAGAGTAGGAGTTTGTTTCAGGCTGACCTGCGAAGCTCCACAGCCCTGCGGACGCGCTCCAGCCGGACCATACGCTCGCGCAACCTCTGCTCTTTCATCTTCTCAAAGGGGAGGATGTCTTTGCTGCCTCCCTTGTTGGGGAAAACTCTAACTCTATTCATCTCCATCTAGGAAAGACAAGCATGTAGAGGTGAACTATGAAAAAGAAAGTTCCACGATCAAACTGTCGGATAGAAAAAAACTGCGACAAACCTCTTCGGGAGGCATGAAATATCTGGGTCTCCGCTGCATCATGTTGTTGTTGGTGGTGAAACCCGGCTTGTCAAATCTCCCCCTCCTGAACGGTGGTCTCACTTTGTTGAGGTCTCCTTTGGCATGATCAATCACCACCATCTTGCCAGGGCTCTTGGTCCCTACACAATACAGGACAGAGGTTAATTTTTACTACTCAACCCATCAACACAATACATAAAAAGGAACCTGAGATAGGGAGCATACATACTTCCACCATGCTTTTTATCATCTTTCTTGGAGGCATCTGGGCCTGAGCTGGATGTTGTGCTTTTGGACTCCTGCTTCTTGGATGAATCCTTGCCGTCTTTGTCTGATGGCTTGTCGGACTTCTTCTCCTCTTTTTTGGAGGATGGCTGGGTTCTTTAGGGGGGAAAAAGAGCAGACAAATGAATATTTCTTTCAAATTTCCCCATTCTGAAAAAGACAGATTGTGTTTCTTCCTCACTTACTTGCTAGTCTTGCTTGTCGACGCACTACGTTTGTCACTCGATTTGATGGAGCTGGTTTTGTCATCGGATTCCTTCTTCGAAGGTTCTTTCTTGAAGGGATCACTTTTAACCTGAAAAGACAACAAATACTCCGTCACAGTATTTAAAGGCTACGTCACAATTCTGAAGCAATGTCATTTTAATTCATTGAAGAACAAAGGACCATGAACCTTTTTTCTCCCTACAACAAAAATGACAGAACGCATGTTGGCTCAATGGCTCAGAAGAGAATGTCAGCCAATGTTGTTCTGCAGAAAACTCTCTCAAAATGGAATCTTAAAACCTTCAGAACTCTCGACGTTTCTATGACGTCACAAAAGATAGAAGTCAGAGAAAAGATTCTGAACTGTAAAATTGTAATCGTTCTCTGAACATTCTAGCTGAACAAGGTGCAAAACAACTGTTTGTCAGCTTACCCTTTCAACAGATATCTGCTGGCCGTGGAGTTCTGTGCGGTCCAGGTGGGAGATGCACCTTCCCACCTCTGCACTGGAAGACATTGTCACCAAGCCATAACATTTGGCTCCAGGACTGCGAGCATTAGTAACCACTTTGGCACTAAAAACCTGCGGAGAGAGGAATTTGTTTAGGGGCGGAGCAACTACATGCTGCTTGTAGAGGGTTGGGTTAAATGCGTTAGACACATTTCAGTTGAATGCAATCAGTTGTTCAACTGACTAGGTATCCCCCTTTCCCTTAGTAAAACAGTCAATTGTTTCCAATATGTCAAAGCAAAACCAGGACACCCATACAGTAAGAAACATCCAACCCCAGTACCCCACCACAAGAAACCGTTTACGGATGTTTTAAGCTCTAGACTTACCTTCCCATATTTGCCAAAGAGATTTTTCAAATCAGCTGCTTTGGTGTTGGAGGACAGGCCGCTCACCCATATGTTTCGAGTGGAGCTGCTTGCACTGCTACTGCTGATACTTCCTGAAATATGGTTGTTTAAAAACATACATGCATGCACTGTAGAGGCTTTTACATGTAAAATGTCTACACATTGTACAAACTAATCTAGAAGAGCCTAATGTTACTTACCGGTAAGAATTAAATGTTTAAATGCAGGTGCTTTTGACAAAATGAAATCATTTCAGACACCTTTAAAATGCCAAAGAAATGTACTTTTTAGATATGTGAGGAAAACTGGGTAATACGGCACATTACACCAGTGGTACTAAAATTCACAGATCAATTGTTTGTTCTGACGCTTGAGAAAATAATGCCATTTTGGCTGTCCAGTCAATACTGCACATTGATTACATGCACTACATAAAGACCTATGCTTGACCATCGTCTGATCATTAGTAGTGACGTCTTGAGAAATGTATCTGTAAAATCCTTACCTTTGTCATCTTTTGTGGCCTTTCCATCTCTGTCCTTTGAAGAACTACAAAGCAGATTTCACAACAAATAAAAAGAAACAAGAGATGAGTGCCAGTATATGAAATCCCCTGCGGAATATGACGTACACCAGGGCAAACAACTTTTTTTTGTCAAGAAAGGAAAACACTTTTTTCCTGTATGGATGTATTTTTTTTTATCCCCACGGGCAAGGCTTGCATTTGGACAAAACTCCCATAATGGCCCTTTTCATTGCTTTTCCACGGGTGATATGGGTCATGTTCTCAGCCAATTTACTCCCTGGACCAATGAAATCTTCAGTATTGCGTTCGACTTCACAGCGAATCATTTCATATGTTTCTGGCAAACTGACATCACAGGGACTACTGCCCCTTTAAAAAAGCCCTACGTGGGAACTGGAAAAGGCAAACATGCTGGAAAGGTGAAAGTAACATCTGTTTTCAGCTCCTGGTTAATGACACAAATTCAGAAAAACAACCAAATGAAAGTAACAAATGGGAGGCTCATTAGGTACATCAATGAACATTTCTCATTAGGAAAAAAAGTTACAAAAATCTTGAGGCTACCCACAATGCCGCGTTCACAGTGAGCTGGAACTTGGTAGTAGTATCTTAAAGAACTGACATAGCTAGAAAGACAAACCTCTTTCCTTGACCTGATGCCCCAGTAGAGGAGGGGCCTTTCTTCCCAGAATCCTTGTCTTTGTCTCCCATTTCAGCTTTCTTCGAGGCCTCTCTGCTTTCCTTCTTAGAGGAGTCAACCTTCGTCCCGTCATCCTTCTTACCATCTTTATGGCCTTCCACTTCCATCTTCATGGCATCCTTGGGGCTCGTCTCAGCAGAGGCCTCTGGCTCGTCACAGCCCTTGTCTGCCTCTGAATCTGGAAGTTTCACATGTTTACCTGTTTCCAGGAGGTCATCACCATCAACATCCAGCGTGATGGCATCTTCATTCTGGAGTGTGACGGATATGTTATCGTCCTCATCTTCTTTAGCGGAGACGGCAACTTCAGTTTCGATCTCCTCCACTTGTTCAGCCTCCGCCTCGGCTTCTGCCTCAACGTCCTCACTGGGTGGAGGTTTAGAATTTTCGCGAGTACCATCATCTGTATCAGTTACATCTGAGGGATTTAATAAGGATAAAACATGGCAAAAAAACAATGTTTAACATTGACATGTCTGTTACTTGACCTAGAAAGTAGAATAGAAAGCAAGTTTAGTATTAGTGGTCATCGAAGGGTAGAAGACCACAGGAACAACAAAACATACATTCCTCATTGAAAAATGGTGGTGTGGTTTAATAATCTTCATGTCATTTTCACCACCAATACTTCTTTTGCGATCCTTACAGTTATGAGTACTGTACAGTGAAGTTACTCTTCAATGCTCCTGTCATTAGGAGCTCCATTCCAGTTCTTCAGTTTGAAGAGAGGGCATTTGAACAAATGAAATGAAAAGAGCATCTGTCCAACTTCTTCCGTAACCCCCAAAAAATCTGTGCCCAAAGCCATGGAGGTCAAATTCAGTCTCATTTGATGACCGTTCTACTGCCGAGGGCTCTCCCATCATAGTCTTTATGGTCATCTCCCATGTCTTCTTTCCCTCATAAAAGTCTGTCTTATTAAGTGACTTGGGATGGTTGACAAAAAAATAGATGTCATCTTTAATTGTCCTTGTGACTGTAGTGACTGGCTCAAGTCCTTAGCAAATGTGTCCTCAAGACTGTACATCATGTCCTGGTTGGTCTTTGAGCATTCTCAGTGATGATTTCTTCTCTCCGTCTGAGACATCTGTACTGCAGTTGGGTGCTACAGGAGGATGGGCCCCAATGGGCAGGAGTCCCCCATGGTATCATCAGCGCACACTGGATCTCCCTCTAACTCAGCTTGACTTCTTCCGGCATACCTTTCCCTCACCTTGAAGAAGCCTGTTGATTCCTGAGCTTTTTATCTTGAGAGAATGTACTATGCAGTCTGTATGGTTGTTGGAGCCCCATTGCATCTCAGGCCGGGAAGAGTAGTTAACATCCCACCCTCAAAAAAAGTACTGTGCCAAAAATAAGCAAGTCCTCCACAAACAGGCTTGCTGAGTATCCAGCCAGCAGACAAAAGAAATGGAAGGCATAAAGGAGAGAGGGGGCATAGCAGATTCTTACCTTCACGCAAAGGGGGCTACCTGCAACCCCCCCCCAAAAGTAATCTATTCAATAGGGTGTGAAAACAAACATACCTTCTTCAATGTCATCCTCGTCTCCCTCCTGATAAAAAGACAAATGTGAAAGGTAAATACACACAGACAGTTTCAGTCTACTGCCTTACTAAAACCGGGTTAACCAATCTGAATACCAGTACTTTTTATTATCTAATCTGGGTATGGTAACCCAATAATCTCTAGTCTACTGTGAGAGAGTGGGGTAAACACAAACATATTCATGTGACACTAACCTTGGAAAAAGATTTGTTTTCCTTGGTAGGAGATTCATCTTCCTTGGAGAAGGAGAAGTATTCCTCTTCCTTGGAAAAGGATTCCTCTTCCATTGGATTGTCAGTGTCAGAGTCCACTTTCTTTCCTAAAGAAGTAATGGAGTCATATCAATCAAAATGAAAACAGAAATATTGAACAGTAATTTAAATATTAGGAATGTCAAATTACCTTTAGCTTTTGCATTTTTTCTATTAGGCGTGTCTGCTGGGAGTGGAATTTCAATTGTCTCTGCATCTCCACCTTCCTCCTCAATGGCCTGAGAAAGTTTTTTTTTAAATAAAACACTATTGTAATTACTAGTCGTTTATCTATTTAGCCTCACAATGAAGTGTTTTACCATTTTCTTTTCAGGACAACCAGGGCTACAAGTAGAACACAAAACAACTGCATGCATGAGTTTTAATGACAGATCTAAAAAAAAAAAATTGGTCCGCTAAAGCATAAACGTGATAAAAATTAATTTATATGAATGCTGTAAGTACAGAAATTGTTCGCCCGCTGTGATATTAATATCCAACTAGTCAGTGACAACTGGAGTTTGTGACAACAACTATGTGAGCTTATTACAGTATTATACACCATGGAACAAGCTGCAAACACTCAAACTGGACAGTTATCTCAATCTCTTAATTCAAAGACTCAATCATGGACACGTACTGACAGTTGTGGCTGCTTTGTGTGATGTATTGTTGTCCCTACCTTCTTGACCTTTGTGCTGTTGACTGCACCCAAGAATGTTTGTACCATGTTTTGTGCTGCTACTACATTGTGTTGCTACCATGTTGTTATGTTGTGTTGCCACCATGCTGTTTTCAGGTGTTGCTGCCTTGCTATGTTGTTGTCTTAGGTCTCTCTTTATGTAGTGTTGTCTCTCTTGTTGTGTTTTGTCCTATATTTATATTCTATTTATGCATTTTTTAATCCCAGGCTCCGTCACCACGGGAGGCCTTTTGGTAGGCAGTCATTGTGAATAAGTATTTGTTCTTAACTGACTTGCCTAGTTAAATAAAGGTTAAATAAAAAATTTCACTATGCTCTTCTCGGTAGAAGTAACCCTTAGCCTTCCAACAACTTTTATAGATAATAGTTTGTAGCGCAAGCCATTCGGACTCTACAGACATTTTAGTAAAAAGACACAGCCCTGAGGCCCTTCGGGATCCGCCCTTGTCTCAAACACCACTCTAGCTCAGCCACTCTTAATCACACAGAAGTATGTAGTTCAAACACACTATGTTTAAAACGCACAACGGCGTTACTCATTGGGGAAAAAAAAAAAAAAGCCTATTCCGCACCGCCAATGTAAATCACTCACCCCCCAAGGATCCCCGATAGCACTAACCTTACTGCCATGGACAAGTCGGAAATCTACAACAGCTCAATACATTGCAGTTGCCGAATAGGCATTGTTTATTCCTACATACCGGGTTGTCACTAGTTACCACAGACAAAGTTATAAGCCCAGCCTATTTCTACAATTGAACTTTTAAAAAATTTATTTTTTATTTATTTCACCTTTATTTAACCAGGTAGGCAAGTTGAGAACAAGTTCTCATTTACAATTGCGACCTGGCCAAGATAAAGCAAAGCAGTTCGACACATACAACGACACAGTTACACATGGACTAAAGCAAACATACAGTCAATAATACAGTAGAAAAATAAGTCTATATACGATGTGAGCAAATGAGGTGAGATAAGGGAGGTAAAGGCAAAAAAAATGCCATGGTGGCGAAGTAAATACAATATAGCAAGTAAAACACTGGAATGGTAGATTTGCAGTGGAAGAATGTGCAAAGTAGAGATACAAATAATGGGGTGCAAAGGAGCAAGATAAATAAATACAGTAGGGAAAGAGGTAGTTGTTAACCCTAACCACACTGCTAACCTTACACCTAATCCCAATTTAGTGGTAAACGGTGCAGTTTAAGGTGATGGAGGGTAAAAAATAAAATAAAAATTATGAGCATGGTCTTATTTCTATTACAGCATATTTGATGACTGTCATTCATATTCCATTCACCCAGCTCAATGTAACATTGATAGGTTTAGCTACTACATAATATTTACTATAGGGGATATTCAAGTAGTATCTTAACTCTTATTCTTATTAAAAGTGCTTTGTTTGTTAATAAGGTATTGTAAGTAAGCATTTCACGGTAAGGTCTACATCGGTTTTATTCTGCGCCTGTGAAAAATAAGTTGTTTTATTTTTTTATTATAGACGTTAGTTAACTCTGATCAAGGTATTTCGCGAAATGAGATAGCTAGTTAACGTGTGGATGTTCTGTGGGCTTAAAGCAACCTAGTTTTCTAAAGGAGACATGTAACTTGCTAGGTAGCTATGCACATGCTGAATGCGATAGATGTCATGGCCAGCTAACATTCGTTACCAACGCCCCCACACCGACTGCATCGATGCAGGACTGTGGGCTACCTTGTCAACCTGACCAAAGCCAGGCCGCGAGCACGCAGTACCGCAGTTGGAAAACAAGACAGCATCCAACGGTAACGTTAGCTAGCAGGCTAAACATCTTAGTTGGCAACTACGAAAAAAGCAAGCTGTACATAGATAGACATTCATCCCATAACAAGTTGAATAGCAAACCAGTAGCTAAACTAGCTGGCAGCAGTTGAGGGCGGACTCAATCAAATTCGTACCACAACTGTTTGGTAGCTAACATTAGCTAGCGTCCGTTAGCTTTGCGTTCGCCATGTACAAATAAATTGAGCTCGTTACCTGTTTCAGCCTGGCAATTAGAACATTCTTCACACCTGTGACATCTAAATTCCTTCGCTTGAGTTCAGATTTGAGATCTATAACTCGTAAATCAGTTATTTTCTTTGACTCCGTTGAAATGGCACCCGACGCCATTTTACCTCGCTGGATGTGTTGTTGTAAAATTGTGTGTGCAGAAGGGAAGCACGCATGCTCACGCAATGGCCCCAAAGTTATTCTTCTCAAAATGTGTATTGGCCGATCGCAACCAACTGAAATATGCATACACTGCCAACTACTGTACTGGAGTGGGACGCTGGTCACGGCCTCCTTATTCGTCTATCTTCTTCTATGATATCATGGCGGTCCGCAAACAAACGTATAAAGCGCATGCCGCCACCTTATTAACACAGATAGTAGCACATCTTTGTTAATAATCTATTTCTATTATCAAGGCCTTTGTTTCCACCTACTGTTCTGGAGTGTAAATTCATTACACTGTGTGACACAAAAGGGAAGATAAATCACTACCAACTAACCCTACATCCATTAAAACCTCACCCTTATTCCACAATGTAGCCCTATCTGATCCTACATCAGGCTGGCAGCCTGGGAGGACTGGACACTATCGTTCAACACACCTTGTAACTCCTCTGCAACAAAATCTTGTACACCCAAGTACTTCTCTGCAGCTGCCACCCCAACATATATTTTCTGTGATTTACGTTACATTTCTGCTGTACAGTTGACAACCATGGCTATGAATGCTAAGCACCCAACCTTACTGAAACCTATGTTATTCCTATCAATTCAATTCAAAAAGGCTTTATTGGCATGGAAAACATGTATTCCATTGCCAAAGCAAGTAAAATAAACAAAAGTGAGAAGACACAAAACAACAACAAAAACGATTCGAATTTTACAGTCAATATTGCATTCAAAAAGGTTTTAAAAAGATAAAGACATTTCGCAGTGGAGGCTGCTGAGGGGAGGACAGCTCATAATAATGGCTGGAACAGAGCAAATAGAATGGCATCAAACCATGTGTTTGATGTATTTGATTGCATTCCACTGATTCCGCTCCAGTCATTACCACGAGCCCATCCTCCCTAATTAAGGTGCCACCAACCTCCTGTGATTTCAAGTGTTAGTATATATTATCAGCCATGCACAGTGTTTTAGCAACGTTCAAATAGTTATAGTACGACTAGTAGGTAAAGATAAACATAAATATTGTGGGTATTTAAAACATATATGCTCCACATGGTTACCCTTTTCTCTTGGCAACAGGCCACAAATCTTGCTGCTATGATTGCACACTGCAGAATTTCACCGAACAGATATGGGAGTTTATCAATGTTTGGTTTGTTTTCAAATTCTTTGTGGATCTGTGGGAAATATGTATATCTATACATTTGGCAGGAGGTTAGGATGTGCCACTCAGTGTCCACCTCATTTTGTGAGTTGCGGGTTCATTGTCTGTCTTCTCTCTCCCCTCAGCATTAGAGGCTGCTGAGGGGACAACGGCTCATAATAATGGCCGGAACGGCACAAATGGAATGGCATAAAAAAACTGGAAACCATATGTTTTGATGTATTTGATACCATTCCACTGATTCCGCTCCAGTCATTACCATGAGCCCGTTCTCCCCAATTAAGGTTCCACCAACCTCCTGTGCCCGAGAGCCAGGTCTGCCTATGGCGGCCTCTCTTGATAGCAAGTCTATGATCACTGAGTCTTTACATAATCAAGGATTTTCTTAATTTTGGGTCAGTCACAGTTGTCAGGTATTTTCTGTTTAGGGCATTCTAATTTGCTCAGTTTTTAGTAATTATTTCCAGTGTGTCAAATAGTTATCATTTTGCTTTCTCATAATTTGATTGGGTCTAATTGTGTTGCTATCCTGGGGCTCTGTGTGGTCTGTTTGTGTTGGAACAGAACCCCAGATCCAGCTGACCGAGGGGACTCTTCTTTAGGTTAATCTCTCTGTAGGTGATGGCGTTGTGGTGGAATGCGTGCGCATTGATTCCTTTTAGGTGGTTGTAGACTTTAACAGCTCTTTTCTGAATTTTGACAACTAGCGGGTATAGTCCTAATTCTGATGTGGTTTTCTGGGTCTCTGTGCTTTTGGTTGGACATGTTTCTCAATTTCTTTCTCAGGGTTTTGCATTCTTCATCAAACTATTTGTCATTGTTGTTCATTTTGTTAGGTTGTCTGCTTGACACTTTCAGACTTGATAGAGAAGCTGAAAGGTCAAATGTACAGTTTAGTATTTTTACTACCAAGTTTATAGTTTCACTATTGTAGTGAAATGTTTTGTCCAGGAAGTTGTCTAAATGGGATTAGATTTGTTGTTGCCCAACAGTTTTTTTGGTAGATTTCCACTACTTTCCTTCCATCTATAGGGTTTCTTAATAGTATGCAGTTTGGTTGGCTTTGATGCCTCATGATAGTATTACTTTGTTAAAGTAGGCTGTGATGTTGATGTGATCTGATAGGGGTGTCATTGGTCTGACTGTGAACGCTCTGAGAGACTCTAGGTTGAGGTTTGTGATCAATCAATCTAAAGTACTACAGCCAAGGGATGAGCTGTAGGTGTACCTACCATAGAAGTCTTCTCGAAGCCTACCATTGACAATGTACAGACCCAGCGTGCAACAGAGCTGCAAGACTTGTGACCCATTTTTGTTGGTTGTTTTGTCATAGTTGTCTAGGGGTGCATATTTGGGAGGGAATACTGTCACCTCCAGGTAGGTGTTTGTCCCCCTGTGTGCTGAGAATGTCAGGTTCTTGTCCAGTTCTGGCATTTAGGTCATCACAGACTAGTATGTGTCCATGGCCTGGAAATGTATGACATCTTCCTCACCACCACAGACAGGTGCTGGCACTAAGACCGCTGTATAAAGAAATAAGCAAACGGGAAACCACTCACCCAGAGGCGGCGCTCCTAGTGGCCGGAGACTTTAATGCAGGGAAACTAAAATCAGTTCTACCAAATTTCCATCAACATGTTAAATGTGCAACCAGAGGGGAAAATATTCTAGATCAACTGTACTCCACACACAGAGACGCGTACAAAGCTCTCCTTTAAACAGGTCACCATACACAAGGCTGCGGGGCCAGACGGATTACCATGTGCTGACCAACTGGCAGGTGTCTTCACTGACATTTTCAACATGTCCCTGATTGAGTCTGTAATACCAACATGTTTCAAGCAGACCACCATAGTCCCTGTGCCCGAACACAAAGGCAACTTGCCTAAATGACTACAGACCTGTAGCACTCACGTCCGTAGCCATGAAGTGCTTTGAAAGGTTGGCTCACATCAACACCATTATCCCAGAAACCCTAGACCCACTCCAATTTGCATACCGCCCAGATCCACAGATGATGCAATCTCTATTGCACTCCACACTGCCCTTTCCCACCTGGACAAAATGAACACTTATGTGAGACTGCTATTCACTGACTACAGCTCAGCGTTCAACACCATAGTACCCTCAGCTCATCACTAGGCTAAGGATCCTGGGACTAAACACCTCCCTCTGCAACTGGATCCTGGACTTCCTGGCGGGCCGCCCCCAGGTGGTGAGGGTAGGTAGCAACACATCGGCCACGCTGATCCTCAACACTGGAGTTCCCCAGGGGTGTGTGCTCAGTCCCGTCCTGTACTCCCTATTCACCCACGACTGCATGGACTGGCACGACTCCAACACCATAATTTAGTTTGCAGATGACACAACAGTGGTAGGCCTGATCACAGACAACGACAAGACAACCTATAGGGAGGAGGTCAGAGACCTGGCCGGGTGGTGCCAGAATAACAACCTATCCCTCAACGTAACCAAGACTAAGGAGATGATTGTGGACTACAGGAAAAGGAGGACCGAGCACGACCCCATTCTCATCGACGGGGCTGTAGTGGAGCAGGTTGAGAGCTTCAAGTTCCTTGGTGTCCACATCAATAACAAACTAGAATGGTCCAAACACACCAAGACAGTCATGAAGAGGGCACGACAAAGCCTATTCCCCCTCAGCAAACTAAAAAGATTTGGCATGGGTCCTGAGATCCTCAAAAGGTTCTACAGCTGCAACATCGAGAGCCTGACTGGTTGCATCACTGCCCGGTATGGCAATTGCTCGGCCTCTGACCGCAAGGCACTACAGAGAGTAGTGCGTACGGCCCAGTACATCACTTGAGCTAAGCTGCCTGTCATCCAGGACCTCTCCACCAAGCAGTGTCAGAGGAAGGCCCTAAAAATTGTCAAAGACCCCAGCCACCCCAGTCATAGACTGTTCTCTCTACTACCGCATGGCAAGCGGTACCGGAGTGCCAAGTCTAGGACAAAAAGTATTCTCAACAGTTTTTACCACCAAGCCATAAGACTCATGAACAGGTAATCAAATTGCTACCTGGACTATTTGCATTGTGTACCCCCCCAACCCCTCTTTTTACGCTACTGCTACTCTCTGTTTATCATATATGCATAGTCACTTTAACTATACATGCATGTACATACCACCTCAATTGGGCCGACCAACCAGTGCTCCCGCACATTGGCTAGCCGGGCTATCTGCATTGTGTCCCACCCACCACCCGCCAAACCCCTCTTTTACACTACTGCTACTCTCTGTTCATCATATATGCATAGTCACTTCAACCATATCTACATGTACATACTACCTCAAACAGCCTTACTAACCGGTGTCTGTATGTAGCCTCGCTACTTCTACAGCCTTGCTACTGTATATAGCCTGTCTTTTTACTGTTGTTTTATTTCTTTACCTACCTATTGTTCACCTAATACCTTTTTTGCACTCTTGGTTAGAGCCTGTAAGTAAGCATTTCACTGTAAGTTCTACACCTGTTGTATTCGGCGCACATGACAAATAAACTTAGATTTGATTTGCTGGAAAAGCTGTCTTCATTAAAGTATGGAGATTCAAGTGGGTGGAGTTAGCACACAGGAGGACATTTTACTCTGTTGAGGTAATTTCCTTTAGAAATTCTAGCCAAATGTAAAATGTTCCTGCTTTGATTCATTTAATAGAGTAGGTTAAGTCTGATCTCTGTGTAACACCTGGTAATTTGGTGGCTGGGACTACAATCTCCCTGTAACCTAGAGGGCAACCAGTGGGTCCATTTTCTCTGTTCCATGTTTCTTGCAGGATGACAATGTCCAAATTTCTGATTACTCTGGTGATGTCTGGGTACCTGATCTTTAGGCTGAAAGCAGATTACCTCAGACCTTGTATTTTCCAGGATGAGATAGCAAAATCTTTGTGGTCCATAGTGCTGTGTTGTTATTTGTGTGGTTTAGGCTTGGACCAATAGTTGTGAGCAGAGCATGCTGAGCATCTGGTACATGCCTCTTAGGTCACAGGATGGGGCTTGGGTGAGTGTAGGAGTGGGGGTTGTGCCTATCACTCTCTATTGGGGTCGGCCTACTCACAGGGAGCCACTTAGGATCCCTCGCCCTGGATCCATAGGAGTTAGCCCTCCTTTCCACGGTACCCTACTCCAGAGAACAAAGCAAGTCACAGGTCTTGTCCTGAGGCACGTGGTGTGGATGGCCCGCACCCCTTGGACGGAAGACACA